>NC_054417.1:10762540-10902563 GCF_017976425.1 Toxotes jaculatrix
TAATGCACATGAAGAAGCAGGAGTGAAAGGCGCAGAAACACCACAAAGGAAACGCAGACTCATCGTCCACTTGTAGATTCCCATCCAAAACCACATACAATAGCTGTACGACCAACTGTGAGCCTCATCCAACAGGCTTCATCTAAAGTTGTGTTGTTTGCCTCACACTTAATGACTCATTAGTGGACTTATTTCAGTTAGGGAACTTTTGAATTTTTCATCATGCATGTCAAACATTTGGAGAGAATACAGATTATCACTCAGATATAAATAATTCATTGCACATAGCAGTATGAGAGAGATTTAATGTGCAGCACACCTACACTTATCTTTTTCATGTTCTTTCTCACAGCTGCAGAAAAACTGCAGCTCTGTAGTCCCAACTGACCCCAGTCAAAATGTAAAGCAGACTACTTTTACCTACTACTGATGCACTGCTGCATACTTGATTTCATTAGTAATACTTCTGCATTAGTGATTTTTTTTTTTTGTTTGGATTGTGATGTTTATTTAAAGGAATAACTATAGAACTAAAGCCAGGAGATGATTAGCCTAGCTTAGCATAGCCCATTTCTTTGCAGCTGCATTGACTTCCTGGAGTCCTGTCATCACTGTGAGGTCAAGCAAAAGCTTCAGGGATTAAATTCAAGTACTTGCTGATTGGCAAGAGATAGCACCAGCATATAATTTGCTAAACCACAGCTTTGTTTTTACATTGCAGTTTTGTATATGGATTAAAAGTTATCCAATTTAATAGAGTTAAAGTTAGCTTTAAAGGTGTGTGTTGTTTAACTTTGGATTGAGACAGGGTTGTTCAACAGCAACCGCTTTGACTCTGTGCTATCACTGTCTGTTTTTCATTCTGTCTACACATACATCTGTTCTCTCTGTTGCTGCCGCTCACTCATTGTCTGCATTATCCATAGCTGGGTTTCCATCCAAAGAATTTTTTGTGAATTCTGAAGCATTCAATTTGAAAACCACGATTCCTTGTCGGATTACTAGTCAGGTCTCTTCACATTTATTAAAACACAGACAGCAGATATAGAAAAGTAACCAAGAACTGTACTTGTTTCAAGTGTTTTTCTAAAACCATGTGAAATTTTTCATAATTTCAGAGCAGAAGCCTACCCTGTATTTTCTTGTTTCAAGATGAAGGCATTCATCTGTGGAATATTTTTTTAACAACAACTCAATTATTTACAGAAATGTCTCTTTCAGTTTTGAGCATTTCATATATAAAGTAATTAAAACAAGTTTCCACCTTGATCAACTACCGCAGTAAGATGCTACTAACACATTAATTCATCAGTAACAATAACAAAAGTAGAGAAGAGTCATAAAGTAAGCCAACTGACTCAGTAATGTCCATTACACAACGATATTCTATTTAAAGTTTGCTAAGATTAGGTAACATTAGCGACCATAAACTGTTGGTCTTACCAGACCTAGTGAGTCTGTAACAGCAAAACCCTTAAATTTATTAAATTAAACAAATTTCTGTTTTATTTCTTAGAAATTCAGCTTTTCATTTGCAAAAGAGAGATATTTGTCAAACATGGCACAGTCGTGTTTTAACTACATTTTGCTGATACTACTTGCTGAATTAAGTAGGAATCTGAATGTGTTTTCTAGCACTGCATATTCACACTCACTTGATAAAGAAATTACTTTTAGTAAATGCTTCCATCTAATTATAAGATAATCCACATAGTGACTTGGGTTTTCAGAAACCTGGTGTCTAAGATATCTGTCCACCACAACCCTGTAGAGCTGTCTAACAGGCCTAGTACATTAGCTTGTTGCTGTATTTCTCTGTTTTCATCTTTGGAGAGCATGAAATATTGCAACATTTTAACATTTGCTGAAATGAAAGTAAATAACTACTTGCCGAACATTAATTTCCGAGCCTTTCTATTTTTCTCATAAATGTGTTTTTTTGACACTCTGGTGATAGAAATGCACCTAGTCTAGTATTTTATTCTTTATTTATGCTGTTTTGAAAGTTCACCTAAAATAAGCTTGACATTTGGATGGAAACAGAGCTTATGTGCGATTATTCATGTTTCTTTTTTCTCCTCTGTTCTGCTTCTCTTTCTCGCCTCTCCTCATCTTAATTTTTCATCATCACTTGCTTCTTGCCTTTTTCTTGCCTCCCTTTGTTTTCTGCTTTTTCTCCCTCTTTCTAATTTGGCTTTTGGATCTTTTGCTCTCTATGTTTTGCATTGTTTCGCTTCTGTTTTTTTCTTTCTCCTCCCTGTTTCTGGCCTTTTCCCTACACCTCCTGCCAATCCTTTCTCCCTCTTCCTCTGTCCTATTCTATCTCTCTGTCTTTCTCTCAGATCACAGTGAGTGTGGCTCAGGGGCGAGTGCGGAGTCCCTCCCCTCAGCCTCGCTATAAAAGCTATGCCTACACCCAGGCTGCCTATGTCAAGTCGCCCGAGCAAAAGAGGAGGCGTTTTACTGATCAGGTCCGTGTCTTGCTAACACTCCATGGCAAACGTCCATCTGTCTGTGCATGTTTTTGGCCGCACACTTGTTTTGTCTGCTCTTGTTAGTCTGTGTCACTGACAAAAAAATGTCCAGCAGAAGTCTACAGTTGATCTTGCTACACAAAAGAGTGCAAGTCTTCCAAACAGGGCGGGTTAATTAGTTTTGTTCCTTATGCAAAGGTATTTGTTTCAAAGAATTTTCTTACGCAAATGTTTTATTATTTGATGCCATCCTTGTACAAGCGACAGGTGGAAATACATCGAAAAGTGGATTTACTGTCAGAGTTGTGGCGAAGAAACATAATATTCCACAAATATGAAGAGACAGGACTTGCTGAGTTGGACATTTTTTTTTCTTTGCGCCTGTCAGTCACATGGTGGTTTAATTTAATTCAAGGTTTGAAATGTATTTTGCTGTTGATATTCATCTTAACAATTCATGAGACTAATTATGCGTATGGGGTCTGTTCTTTTTTTTAATCAGTGGTGATACAGCAATTTTTTTTCAGCAACAACTTCTTCTTATGCTTATTCCAAAACATGACATTTCACAATGTTGAGATGCACTTTCAAAGCTGTCACTCTGTGCTGTGTGACGAAAATGTGGCCCATAATTGGCTCTGAATCAGGTGGAATGTATTCAGAGACTCAGGGACTGGTATTTAATGTACCAGCAGGGTGCTCAACTTAACTTGGCTGGCACCTAAAAGGCATCACAATAAGAAAAGATCATTTTTCAGATAAGCTTTATTTAAGGACTCCCACTGTTCTTTGAAATTCATGAATGTCTCATTACAACCTGTTTTTCTTTCCAAAATGTGAGGAACTGACTCGACATTTTATCACCTCAGTTTGCCTTCATCAAACTTAGAGTGGCTTCAGGAAGTATTCAGACCCCTCACGTGGACACTTGCCCATCAGTCTACACTCAGTCATCTATAATAAAGTAAAAACATGTTTTTAGTATTATTGCCGATTTATTAAAAATCAAAAACTGAAATCTCCCATTTACAAAACTACTTAGACCCTTTGCTGTGACATTCCAAATTGTGGAAGAATAAAAAAAAAAAAACATGTTTAAAACTGTCAGGGACTTTAGTGCGTGGCATTTATTTTATATTTGAACACATTACAAGTCAAGACACATTTCTGGGTCTCTACCATCAGACAAAACTGAACACATTTGTACTACAAAACAGGCATAAAGAGAGAGTGGCACTGACTGACGCTGGACAGTCAGTAGCACTCTGGATAGGCCTTGTGTATCTTTTCAGGACCTTATTACCAGAAAAAGAGAAGAATAGAGTGAGAGGAGGAACGCAGAGACGAGATAAAAAGAGAAAAATTGTTAGTGTCCAGATCAGTAGCGGGTGCACAAAGAGAGATATGGAGAGAGAGGGAGAGAAAGAGTGATAGAGAGGGAGAGAGAGACCCAAAGAAAATTAGGACAAGTTGTTAAGGTTGGACAAAGGCCAGAACTGCTTGTCAGCACCGGTAATGGCAAACACTAACAGGCCTCTTTTCATCTTCTCTGTCTTCCACCTTTCTTTCACGCTGCCTTTTTTTCCCTGCTCATCCCTCTGCCTCCCTGCTCTCCTTTTCTCACTTCTAATATGCTGCCTATTTCCTTGTTTCACCTCTTTCTTTCTTTCCGTCCTTGCTTCCCTCAACTTCTCAACACATTTTCTAACCCTGGCACTGTCCATTCCTCTCTTTCTCCTCACATCCCCCTATCCCACTGTTACGCTCCAACTCTGCCCATTATCTTCCATCCATCCCTTCCCTCTCTAGTTCCTGACTCCAAGCCAGGAGGAGCTGCAGCGAGGCCTCAGTCCTCTGCCTCCAGGCTCCACCAGTCTGGAGAGCTACCAGGCTGCACTGGAGGAGGTAAGATGGTTATATTTAATGTATTTCTGAGTCTTCTTCTGTTAAATAAGTCTTGTGGCATCTTTATTTTTCTAATTGTCAGAAAAAGCCCTTGTGTGTATCCAAAGTCAGAGTTTATGGCCAAAGGTAGAAGGAGTCACTTTGTCACGCATTTATCTAACATATTTTCTTCCTATATTTACACATTGCGTCCAGTGGTCATCATCACTGTCAAAATGGCGGCCACTGAACTGCTTCTTCATCTTGGGGAAGAAGTAGCAGTCTGGGCCGAATCAGGTCAGGCTAAGGACCTCCCTGGGTGATCAGCCCTTCAGACTGAAGTAGCAGATGAGTGCAGGGAGGCTGATGTCGTTCATTTTCTCTCCCAACACAGAAAAACCACAAAAGTTATTAACTAACAAACTTTCTGCAGAATCACGCAAAGAGTTGAACTGCACCTGCATGAAAGGAGAGCTGTAGAACTCATGTCCTTCTACCTTTGGCCACAAACTTATCATATCTTTTCTTGTCTGAGTAACGTTTGTTAAGGCAAGACAGCTATAGGTGAATACGGTAAAAATTTAACTGATATCACCATGGAACTTCTCGTTGTTATTTTTTGTGTTTCAGGTTTTCTGAAATTTTATTTTTAAACATGTCATTCAGGCTTTATCTAATCCTCAGAAATACCCAGAACAGAAATGTAAATGTAAATTGGATAAAACAATATAAAAAAATTCTTCAAACTCCTCAGATCCAACAGTTTGTGAAAACATAGAATAATGTCACCCTTATCCTTTAAGTGTGTTATGTTAACTCATTACTGAATTTGAAGGTGTTGACATGGCTGCTGTCAGCTGAAGACGGGCTCCAGGCCCAGCCTCCCATCTCCAACCATGTGGAGGAGGTGAAGGAGCAGTTCCACACACATGAGGTAAGAGATGGAGCAGAGAAGCTATGATAACAACAAGGTGATTGCAATTAATTATGTTGTAAAATTGTTTTTTTTTTTTGTTTGTTTCTTAACATTTCATGTCTTCTAATTGGTTTAGACTCACAAACATTGGTAGTTTACAAATGATTTATTTCGATTTTTAGTTTTACATAACTAACATAAAGGGGATGTATAAGCAGAAATGGAATATAGTATTCATAATTATATTTTCATTAGTTGTTTGTCCTCCTATAGAGCTGATGCTGCACTGAGCAGCTGTTTTAAAGCTAACAGTAAGTGTTCAGTAAACTCTGATGGATGTGGACTTACAGGAACACTGGTGTACTATCGACTTTTATTCTCTCCAAATTAAATTAACTAACTTTTTTGCCATGTGAGACCCTTGAGGGATCATATAAGAGTTAAGTACTCAGAGGAAATGGATTAAGCACCAAGGTGAGAGGTGGAAATACAGTTTGAGAGCAGTTAGTGAATGGACAAGGCTTGTTGAGTGGGAGTAGTGATGTGAGGCACTCCACTTCTTTCGGAGGGTAAATTAGGCAAAATGATAGGAATCGTTGTGAAAATCTGTCTGTCTCTCACCAGGGCTACATGGTGGAGCTGACCACCCACCAGGGCAGCGTGGGGAGGGTCCTCCGGGCTGGTGCCGCCCTGCTGGGAGAGGGGAATCTTAGCGAGGAGGAAGACTCAGAGGTCAGGGAGCAGATGAACCTCCTGAACTCCCGGTGGGAGCACCTGAGAGTGGCAAGCATGGAGAGACAGAGCAGGTACATGCACACACACATTTTCTCTCACAGTTGCAAAGAACAAACTATAGAAGAAGAATACAATTGAACAACACACACACACACACACACACAATTATTTAAATCATATTCAGAGCTAATTTTTATAGAACAGCCCAGGCCAAGATGATTTCACATTCTTTTTTCGATCTTAATTTAGGCCTATCAGTGAAGTTTAATCTCCTTTTACACACTGAATGATGGTCCCCACAGTAGCCAACATTCATGGGTACAAAGAACAGCGGCCTTTCTAATTATAGTGAATCAAATGATAACTGACACGGAGCCAAATTTAATTAACTGTTCAGCTATCTTCCTTGATAATCTTGTTGATTCAAGCACAAGGCTGTGCAGACATGGCCTGGACTGCCAAATACCACTTAGACAAGACAGCAAGGGTCTGCTGTAATGGAGTGGTGAATATAAGAACAGAGTAAGTGGCTTGGACCATTTTTACCAATTAAATCAGCAGTAATCACTGCTTGTGGCATGAGAGTGTTTAACCACATCTTCATCTGCATTTCTGAAATATTTGTGAGTAAGGCTCAACCCTGTGGTATCAGCATACGATTGATAACGTGCTGAAATTTCTCTCACTCTCAGACTCCACGAGGTCCTGATGGACCTGCAGCACCAGCAACTGCAACAGCTCACAGATTGGTTGGATGTGACGGAGGCACGGATTCATCGAATGGGGGCTCAGCCAATGGGTCCTGATCTGGAGGATGTCAAACACCAAGTGGAAGAGCACAAGGTATGCAGCTGCTGGTCTGGGCCCTGTTCCTCAAACATGGCTGAACCAATCTAGGCGAACATATTGTTGCTTCTGTTTATTGCTTGACCTGGTGCAGTATTCAGTGTGTACGTAGGCAGAAGCATGCTGACATTTGATGGATGAACTGTGAGACAGTGGGTACAGATGCAGGGCAGCAGCAGCTCCAGTTCTCTGTGTATGCCCACACGGGAGGCATTCAGATCAGACGCTTGTGAGACAGATGGCTGACAAATGCGCCTTCAGCGTAGACATGGCGTTTTGCAGGTCAACTACAACTCTACGTCCTGCTGTTGGTTGACTGTAGTGAAGTATTTGGTTCATTGTTGGAGATGAAGAGAGGCTGTCTAAGTCATTTTCAAAGCATTTTGCCACAAAAGATCCAAACCAGCCTGTGGGTCTGTGCCCAGTAGCCTTGTTCAGTAATTCAACCATTCAAAGGTATCAAAAAAAAAAAAAGGACAAAATGTGGTTTGGATTGATGCACATTAACCTATTTTCTCCTGTGGTCTTACTGGTATCAGGTCCAGAGAAATTGGCCTAAAAAAGCTGGTGAACAGTACTTTGCTGATGTTCAGGGACTAGGAAATAATTTGTTTTGACTTCCCTGCTGCCAGGATTTCTCAGATGAAGCTTTTCTAAAGCTTCATTCAATAAATTAGGTAGCTAATTGGATAGCTGTTTTATGATGTGAAGATAGGTACTGAAGCAGAATTTCAAAAAGGAAGATACAGAAGAGCCTCTTTTAACATCATCTCATTTGAATGCGAACACTTCAGCTGACACTTCCTTCAGCTCAAGTCCCACAACTTACATTGTTAATAGAAAATTTACCCCAACTGCCTTAAGTTCTTACAATTTAAACTGACACTTCCAGCTTACATCTTCTTTAGTTAGTTAATAACCATTTCTCTCAGGGGTTCCACTTCAACTGACTCTTCCAGCTCAAATGAACGCTTACACTTCAACTGACATTTCAGCTCCTGTCATTGCTTGAAGTTCAACTCAATCTTTGACGCTTTTCAGCTCTTTGATTTCTACTGATATGTCAGTTTCAGCCAGAGCTCACACTTTAACTGACCCCTCAACGTCATTCAGTGCTTGTCTTGTGACAGTGAACCTTAATCTTTTATTCCATTTCAGTTTGACAACATAGATATATCACTGTCTTAATCATAATTTACTTTTGCATTGACTTTATGTCCCTGTTATGTATAATGTTTTTGGAACTACTCTTCCTAAGGTCGAGATTGAACTTTCCGTCTACACACAGGTATAATTGACTGCGGTATATTTAGCAGTGTGAGGCTGTGGTCTGCACCCACGTTAACCCCGCTTGTTTATTTGGCAGTTTTACACATCTCTGATAACTAAAACGCACCAAATTAGCCCGACTGCTTACAAATTCTTGTCAGACCCACGCTCGATTCCGGGGGTTTCACTTCCTTCTCACAGCAGGAGACTCTGTCAGACTGGATTCAACACAACAAGCCTGCAGTGGCTCTGACTGTGGCAAAACAACAATTAGCCAACCTCACCACAAAGAAGCTGCCATAATTAAATTCACTGGTAAACACTTAAGCAGTACACTGGGTTTAAATTGAGAGCGTCGATAATTGGGATGTGTTGACTATAAGTTCTGTTATGTTTGTGTTGTTGGCTTTTCTGTGACTGGAAAAGGAGGGGGGGGGGTGAAGGGAAAATGGGCTTGATTGGCTAAATCACCACCAGTCGTACTGCTGTACAATTTAACCTCGAGTGGGGACACACACCAAACACAACATGATGACATTCACTTAGATATCTTAGGTTTACCACAGAAACAAACACTGTAAACTCACATACTTTTTTCTTTTGTGAGTGTGTGTCCTACTTTTTTTGTCTGCCTTTGCAGCCAATTCCCCTGCAGCACGCCAGAATTTGATTTTGACAGGGGCTGCAACCACTGAAGAAATTATGTAGAGGAAGTGGAAGCTTTCAGAAGAGCTTTGAAAATTGAATCCTGTAACTGGCAGGGTGGGTGGAGTGGGGGTGGGGGGTTAAATGTGTGTGGTGGTTAGCGATTTGGTACTTGTTAACTTATGTATGTGGAAGTATTGAAGTATCAGACTGTAAGCACTGAATGAAGCTGAGGTGTCAGGTGAAGTGACTGTTGAATGAAGCTAAAGATTAAGCTGAAGCAGTGAAAGGATTTGAAATGTGAAGTGGAAGTGATAAGTGGAGTTTGAATGATCAGTTGAAGTTGTAAGTCCTGAAAAAAAAAATGATGCCAATTCAAGTGTATAAACTGAAACTGTATAAACTGAAAGACAGTATCAGCTGAAGTGTTGACTGAAGTGTAAGAACTTGGAGTAAACTGACAGTAGAAGCTGTGGGAGCGAGTAGAACATCCACCCACCTGAAACGGTTTCGACTGTTAGTTGAACCATAAGACACAGCCATGTCCCATGCTACCTAAAGCACAGCTGTCCTAAATAAACTGAATATTTAGAAGTTTTTAGAGGGAAATATAAGGAAGCTGGAGTATTTCAAGTGTCTAGATGAAGAAAGTTCAAAGGTGTGGATCACTGAAGTGAGCACACTAACAATATAGTTGCAACCTTGTTTAAGAGTTTGTTCTTGCACAAAAATGAACTTTCAGCCTATTGTTATAACTGTAACTCATCTGTTGCCACCCGGTGTTAAAGAAATATAGTTGAAACACTGATCTGTTCTGAACTCCAACAATGTTTATCTTCTCTTTTTTCTGACCACATTCTGTCATTAACTCACTATCATTTAAACTAGTCGGTGTGTGTATTTTTGTTGTACTATATTTATGTGTGTGTGTGTGTGTGTTTTACAGCTTCTGCAGGAGGACCTAGAGCTGGAGCAGGTGAGGGTGAACTCTCTAACCCACATGGTGGTGGTGGTGGACGAGAACAGTGGAGACAGTGCCACCGCTGCCTTGGAGAGCAAACTTCAGGTAAAAAGCAAACACTTTGCTGAAAAAACAGAGCAATGGGAAAATTTTGTAGGAAGACAAATACCTCATGGGCTAATTTTCTTTTAAAATATTTGTGTAGCCTCACTGTCTTTTTTTTTCCGCCTCTCCACTCCTCCATTCTTTCACTCGTTCACTCTCTCTGTGGGAAATGGCTCAGCAGACTCCGGCATGTTTCTCAGGGAAAATAGACTGAATGGGAGATAGTTTTGTCTTTGGTGTTGTGCAGTAATTAGACCTTGGCAGCGAGACGTGCTTGTGTTTTGTGTGTGTGTGTGTGTGTATGTGTGTGCATGCTGTAGCTTTCTGCTGATTTTGTTTACTCTATAAGTTTATCATCACACAGACTCCAGCTAAGAGTCAGACTCCGCTGCCTGTTTGTGTGGTTAATTCTCCATGCTTGTCTTAGCCTCTGATGCATGGGCCTTAGTTCCCCCTTGTTAACTCCCAGACACTGCAAAGTATCAAACTGAAATTTTCTAATGCACTAGCCTTAATTGCAACATCTTGCCCCGTGTTAACGCACCAACACACTTTTGTTGTCTTTGTCTAAGATTCAGCTGTTGGAGGGTACCTTGCTCTGAAATTGATTGTGAGAGCTTTTGATACAAGAACGCTGGATAAACAAGTAGGCCGGCATCTGTACCACTTTCCGAGACACCGCCGGGCTGCTGCTCAGTAGCTGAGCCTGACCCCTGACCTTGCTGTGGAGAGAGAGAAGATTCTTTATGTTCTTGGATCAATAAAGAATTGTTGCATTAAGGATTTAGCTTTGTGAAGTAGAGCTGGTCGTGAAAGTTGCAGTGAGGTTTTTCATGTTTTTAAAAATCTCTTCGGGTGCTGTCAACTCTCTCCTGTTTCTTTCGAACTCTGGGCCGTTTCTCCCTGGTTTCCACGGATCGTCAGTCGAGGTCTCGGTCAGTCGAGGTCTCGGTCTGCTTCTAAGCAAGACTGTGGTGCACCCACAGCATTTTTTGATACTAACTATATAATTTTAACATATTATCAAAAGCTAAACCACCACTAAATCCATCGGCTGACTGTGAACTGTTCAGGTGACATGTATGCACGTCAGCTCGTGCATCAGTCAAACAGTCGGCAGTTAAAACTGCAGTGTAGTGAGCTTGTATCCTGCTCCATATATTTTGGCAGTTCATTAAGTCCATTAAAAAGTGCCCAACATAGTGATGCCACAGGAATCTCCCAGTATTACTGTGCCAGAGTCCTGTTTTCTGTTCTGTCTCTATCTCTTTGTAACATGCAGTTGATTTGCAGTCTAAGAATAATAATAGTACTTATAATCAGTTCTTCCTTGGTGAGCTCCTCAGGAGAGGATAAACACATCAGGCTCAGTGCAGCACGCTGTCATTCACCACAACTTGTTTTCCCCATGTGGTTGGATGATGCGCTGATGATGCAGAATGATATCACCAAAACTGTCCAGTTAATGAGTTACCTGTCCGTCTGCATCACGCCATTTTGTCTGTAAAACAGTTGTGTGAACATGAACTGCACCAGAACCAAACTGCAACACTGTCACCACAAACCTTCACACCACAGATGATATAATAATAATAATAATAATAATAATAATATGCACACGACTGAAACTCTTCCTTTGGGTTTGAGGAGCTGTGGATAAAATTAAGCTCCTCTTTACTGAAAGCTGAAAAGCTGAAAATGAGAATCTCTCCTCTTAAAATTTAATCTATACTCCTTCAAAAAAAAAAAACAAAAAAAACTAATTTGCACAAATATATTAATGACACAATACTGCTGCAAGTATCTTGAATTATTCACCATGTCATATTAAGTCATTACAATGCAGAGCACACACGGGCTGTGCTGCGTGCAAAGTATAATCACATCTAATATCATTAGAAACTAATGCAACTTCTCGTTTAACTTTCTTTTTAATGACTGGAGGTTTAACTGGCCTTGTTTCCTGCTGTGCAGTTTATTACTAAATACAAGATAAGAGAGATAAATAGATGAGAGGGAACATTGTGTGCCAGAATGTAAAATGCAACAAGAAGGTGCCTTCCCTGGTTTCTCCACGCGGCTGAACTGTCACTTGATTAATTACAGGCTATTCATCTTAAGATTAACCTGCTGAGCCTCTCTCTTCACATCTGTCTTTACTCGCTCACTTTTTTTTTTTTTTTTGCATCTCATTGTCTTTTCATTTCCTCTCCTCCCTCGCCGCCCTCCCCCCTCTCCGTCTCTCCCTGTCACTGTGATGACTGTGTTCGGTGGACATACCGTGGGTTTTGTCCTTCCCAGTTAAATGGAACGGAAGAGTGTCTCTCTCATTTTACTC
Source organism: Toxotes jaculatrix (assembly GCF_017976425.1). NCBI lineage: Eukaryota > Metazoa > Chordata > Actinopteri > Toxotidae > Toxotes > Toxotes jaculatrix. Next base: position 10,774,714 of record NC_054417.1, read on the forward strand.
AGCTAACAGCTAGCTGCCAATACAGACGAGTCAGGAAAAATAAACTTTTACAGCTGATAGCCTCTGCGTCTGTGTCTGCCGGGGCTCCCACATGCTGTGTTGCATATACTGTGTTCATGTCTGTAGGCTGGACCGAGTAAAACACCAGATAACATACCATATCAGTTATGTCCCAAAGGCAGGAAGAAGCAATTAAAATATTTAACATTTACATCATTATTAGTAGTTGTACAGAAGCAAATAATGATTTGAATCTGAACTGAATATCTAATATTGAAACTCAATCATATCTGAATTAAAATACCACTGAACTCAGGGTTGGTTGGGTTATTCCAGCTCCTTCTGTCCACATGTCCTTGAACAAGACAATGAGCCCAACTTTCCTGTGATGGGCAACCCCACAACTTGCATGGCAGCTCCTCCACTTATTGGTGTGTGTGTGTGTGTGTTTGTTGGAGTAGGTGAATGAGAGGCAAATTGTAAATTGCTTTGTCTGTCAAGGTAGAAAAGTGCTATATAAGTCGATTTACCCTGTTTTACTTTGAAAACCCATCTGTCTGAGTTTTTGAGGTCTGATTTATCCTTATGTCCTGAGGGTATTCTGAAGTAGTGCAAGCTCAAAAACTTGATTTTAAGTTGTTGTGCGTTTTTTTATGTTGTCAAAAATGAAAAAATGAAATGTCCAATTTTCAAATCACTGAGCTCATGTTGGCAATTTTCATTTTCAGATCCAAAAATTCAAGCCAGAAATCATCTAAGAGCATTTAAATTTACAAAACCTCTAAAAAAAAAAGCGTAAAAATAAAATTCCAGCAAGTTCTCCAGGATAGTAATGAACTAAAAGTGAAATACAGTTACTTATTCTTTATTTGATTCTTTATTTGATTCTTTTAAATCTAAAGATCACCATGTGACTTACTTTTTATTTGTACAGTCAATGGCTCCTATTCTCTTGGATAGGATATAGAGATATTTTGCTCTTGTCATCTCTGAATTTCATGCCCTTCCACAATCATGATCAGCTCCGTCCCTCTGGGTGAGAGAGGAACCAGAATCAAACTACATTTTTGGCAGCTGAAAAAATTAAACTGGCAAGTGAAAATGTGAATCCATTAGCCTTTGAGGCAGTGTGATGAAAATCTTTCACTCCCTCAGGGGAAATAATTCAAAAGGATTTTTTGTGCCAATGTCGACATTAATAGATGATTTTTGTGTGTGTGTGTGTGTGGTGTGTGTCCTGCAGGTGCTCGGTGATCGCTGGGCAGCCATTTGTAGATGGACAGAAGAACGCTGGATTTTGCTTCAGGAGATTTTACTAAAATGGCAGCACTTCACTAATGAACAGGTATGAGCGTGTGTGTGTGTGTGTGTGTGTGTGTGTGTCTGAGCTGAGGCAGGCTCACAGCAGTATTTGCTGCATGGATAATGAGATTAGATCATCCAGATCATGTCTACTCCCACATTCTTCAGGCTTTAAGAGAAAATTTAAGCTGAAACAGAATTCACATAATGTCATTCATCTTGGACAGATGAATTATATGCACAAGTCACTTGTGTATATCCACAGTACATCACACACAATTGAATATGTCACTTCATCAAACATAACCAGTAAGAGACAAAATCTCTATAACAAGACTCAGAATCTGAAATATCTTAACAGCTATTGGATGAATTTCTGTGAAGTTCATGAAGCCCATGCTCCCTCAACATGTTTTACCTGTGTAGTAGACAGACCTGTGAGTGATCCACTGTACACGGCACACGGAGGACAGGCTACAGAACGGACAAAAACACACACGACTGTTGTCTTCTCTGGTGTTGGTTGGCAAGTACATAGACGTAAGGCAGGAGGAGTTTAGTGAACATTCACTGTGTTTTGGAGTTGGTTGAACACTGACTACTGATGAGAGGAAATTAGGCTTTTAATGACTGGTCACTGCAAATATTCGAGGGAACAGATTTCCAACTTTCCTATCTTGGGCATCATGTGACCCCTGGTCCTCCATGGTGATTACGTGCTTGTTAATTAGCAAATGGTAGCATTTAGCTCAAAGCACCACTGTGCCTAAGTCTTTATCTCTTTAGCTGTGCAAAAATATGCACAAATTCAACTTTGAAATATTTATATTACACAAAGCAATGTATACCTTCATTCTAAGATCAGTTAGATCACACCCCACAACTCTGGCTGTTTCATACATATATATTTTGATTAAGATTATTAATTAAATGCTTGTTTGGATGGCTTTCATATTAGAAACAACTCTTATTTTGTGTGTCCCTTTATCAGCATCTTTGCAGTTAATATTTTTAGCCACAGCAGACTTTGTAAAGGAAATTAAATGTGTCAAGATATCTGATTTGCACATGTTCTGTGATTAATAATTGAGGAAGCTAAAATCACAACATCGTATTATACACGATTAGCTGATCAGCTTTAATTAAATGCCCCAAAACTAGATTTGCATTGCTTCCCTTTCGGCCATAGTCAGCCTTTGTTAATTGTTAGATTTGTTAAATAGAAGACATTTCAATACACCGGTGCTACACCAGTACAGTTTTATCATTTAGAGCCAATATATATATTTACGCACATTTAAGACATTGTCTTTTTTTATTCGATAGCAAGTATAATAAAACATAGATAGAAAAGTCTTAATATTTAATAGTAGTAGTGTTTAATGTGTGTTTTTAGATTTTGTCTGTGCGTAATGTGGCCACAAAGTGGGACAAGGGGCATCAAGGGCTCATTTGATGAAGTGTGATTACTCAGTTTCACAGATAAGTACAGATTGATCATGAAATAATCTCTCCACTGGCTCCTAGACATGCATAAGAACCCCATTTAATTTGATTAATTATTCAAAACATCAGGAAATACACCAAATTCAATTTTCCCCCCCTTTCCCTGGCTAAATGCTTGTTCAAGTACCACCCGAGGCTTTGATTGCAAAATGAACTGTCCGTGTGCTGATAGCAAGAAATATTCACAGTGTAATCCTGGGAAGAGGGGGAAGAGGCTGTCATAGACAATAGGCTGCTTTTCAGAGGCCTGAGGAGGATGCTGCAATCAAGAGCTGTCTGTAACAACAGGAGACAATGGCCTCAAGTGCACCGCCTTCCACATCATAACATTTTTTTCCTCCTCCTTGTGCTCCCCTCTCTTCCTGCCCCCCCTCCACTTTCATCCATACATTATTCCTCCCTCTTGTTTCCTCGTCCTACAAATCTGTTGTCTTCGGATTTCTTTGGTTTCTTCTCCTCTCATCTTGTTTCCTCTCCCCTTCCTTCTCCTCTTTCCTCTCCACTCGTTATTTACTCACCTTTCCTCCCTTCCCTTCTCTTCTCATCTCCTCCCCTCTCTCTTTTTCTTGTGTGCTGTCCTATTTCCTCTCATTTTCTCTTCTTTTCTCTCTATTCCTCCTTCTTCCTTTTCTGTCCTTCTCTTTCCAACTCCGCTCTTCTCCTCACAGTGTTTATTTGACTCCTGGCTGACTCAGAAGGAGGAGCTGGTTAGCTCCATCAAGACCTCCAACCTTAAGGACCAGGCAGAGATGGTAGCTTGCCTTCGCCGTCTTGCTGTGAGAACTACAAATCACTTTGATTTTGCAAAAGGAAGAATGTACATGATTAAAAACAAACTATACATTTTTGGTCATCCATTCTATGAGATGTTCATGTTTTTTCCTGCAGATGCTGAAGGCAGACCTGGAAGTGAAGCGTCCCACCATGGACAAGCTGTGCTCCATGAGCCAGGACCTGCTGTCCAGCGTGAAGAACAAGGAGGTGGCCAACAAACTGGAGGCCAGACTTGACAGCTTTGCCCAGCGCTGGGACCGACTGATCCAGAGTCTGGAGATGAGCAGCTCCCAGGTACACCACACATATAAAAGATGTATAACTGAACAGTTCATTGCATTATATGTCACTCACTCAGGGCTGAATAATGACAAGCAGCTACAGCAACTTTGGGAAGTCAGGGCTCATCTTCCATGGCTCCAAAATTAAAAAAAAAAAACAAAACTGTGTGTGATCCTTGCTGGTGCCCCCACACTCACCCACGTCCTCCCCCGCTGCTCTCTCGTCTCATTCTGTAACCACACAATCTCAGTAAATTCCCGTCTTTCTTTATCTCTGTCTCTCTGTTGTCACATTTGTGCTTTTAAAACTGACATGCACTGACAGGAGATAAGATAAAGTACTGCTGTGTTTTTTTTTTTTTTTTTAATTTACTGATAACATACTGCACTGTAATGTTACTTTTATCCAAAGCCCTCTGAGCAATGACTAAATTACTGGAATTATTTATATTTTAGATTTGCAAAGGGACTCTTAATGCCCTGAGAGTGATCCCTTTTCAGGGAACACTATCTGTACTCAAAAACTCAAAGGCTGGCACAAAAGAAATCAGTTAAATAGCTACAGTAGATTGATGACATAACTTGCTAAGTAGTGAGCTTTGATTATTCATTTTCACCTTTGAACAGAGACAGGCCCGCTGTTTGCAGTCTTTGTCAGCCAACTGCTGACTGTAGCTTCGTATTTAGAGTGCAGACGTTACAGTGGTATTGATCTTCTCCTCTGACTCTCGAAGAGAAAGCAAATAAGAGTTATATACCAGAATCTCAAACTTTTCCTTAATATTGCCCCAGAGGCTCATTTCAGGGCAGATGTGTCTCTTAAATGTCCTACAGCTGCCTTGAAACCTCAAAAGGGAGGTTGGGTTCATCAGTAGCTGGACAGAGAAGTAGGATTAATTTGATTTTTTTTTTCATTTTTTAAAACATAAAACTACGTATTTGTGAGCTGTTTTTAAAGATTGACCTCAGTAGGAAGCAGCAGGCTTCAAGCTGGTCACACTGGTTGCACACATCTTTCTTTTGTCTCCGTCTCTCTTACATGCTTGTCCATTATAATCAGTCAGATAATTAGCAGATTGACCTGTGAGGGCACCACTTCAGCTGGGCACACACTCACTTGCACACACACACATACATTTCCCTGGTAGGAAGGCTATCCCAGTAGCAGCAGAAGCAGCTTACCTGTCATTCGACTTCCCTGCTCAAACGGAACTAAACCCACCCTGACTTACACGCACAAGATCACAAGAAACTGCGAACAATGCTCTGAATTGGAATAAGCACACACCTTCATCTAAACATGTAACAGCGTAAAGTAACACACATTTCTTTGATTTCTCCTCTCGTCTTGCCTCTCAAGGGCTCTGTTTCTTTCTTGAGTGTGTGGTGTGTGTGTGCATACACTCAGATGTGAGAGAGTGATTTGGGATCTGTGTGCTTTTGACAGATCCTTGTAAACTGATATAGTGCCTGCTGTTGTGTGCAGTTTGTCTAAATGTATTTATTTTTTTTTTTCCCTGTGTATGTTCAGCTGTCATCGGCTGTCAGTGTGGCCCAGCAGTCTGAGCTGACCCACTCTGTCACAGCGACCGTTACCAAGGTGACAACGAGGGAGAAGGTGTCCACTGTGCGCCAAACCCGGGAGTCGCCACCACCACAGAAGAAGAGACAAGTGGTGGTAGACTCTGAACTCAGGAAAAGGTGCGTATGCACTGGTACACTAACAGTGTCTGCTTTTAATTGTACTTAGCAATAACACATCAAAAGGTTCTTCTCTAACTTATTTTAAATGTTCAGTTACATGCACCCCTTTCTGCTGTCTTATCTCAGCAGGTAGGTGATGAAACACTGCAGATACTGATAATGAGCAGCTAGGATGGTGGGAATAGAGGCCAGCTTGTAACTGAGCCTCTGGTAGTTGTGAAGTAGCAGCTTTTTGAAAATCCTGTAGAGAGTAGTGAAGCAAGCAACTTATCTGTTAAGCATCTGTTAGTATAGTAGTATTTACTCAAGCGTGGTCCTTCTGTAGACAATTAAAATACCTGTACTTTAAACACTTTGACTCAGTTTCAGATGGCGTTTAAAGTAGTCGCACAAACATCCCACAACATTTTCGGGACATTACTTTTAACTTTGATGCTGTAATTTCTCTGATGGTGGCCTTTATTTAAGGCTTACTAAGGTAGGCTTTTAATTTGAAAAAAAAAAAAAACATTATACAGTGTTTTGTTGAAAGTAGCTTAACATCACTTAAGTGTGTGTGAGCATGTGGGAGCAGCACTGTTTCCTGCCACCAGTTTCAGGCTGTTCCATTGGTTAACAAATGGCAGCAGTAGCAGGCCAACAAAAGGCAGAGGGAAAAAAAAACACAACCACCAAACACAGGTGTAAACAATACAGGTTTCAAAATACTTTTGACATGTTTGTTAGACCTCAAGGATACACACAGTGGGTGAGAAACACAGACCGTAAACATACATTTTGTAGGTTTACAAGAAAACTCCACAGGGCACCTGATATTTTTTATATGGTACACTGCTAAGTAAAAGCTCTGAATGCTTCCTCCACCACTGATGTTATGCTAATGATTTTCAAAGTGCATTTTTAAGTTCCTATATTTGAATATAATTTCCATTTCCCCAGTTGTTAATAATTTACACAGATTATACTGTAGGTCAGTATAATCTGTGTACTAAATGGCCATGTGCAATCTGCATATTAAGTGCTAACAAGAACAGTGAAAGATCCAACTGAAAATGGAGTTTTTATTTAAAATTGCAGCAGCACATATTTTTGTGCTTAACAATGTCAGCATAACACCGCTGAGTGCATGTATGTGGCTGTGTTATCAGGTTTGACGTGGACTTCACAGAGGTCCACAGCTACATGACCCGCGGTGAGGCCATCCTACAGAGCCCCGAATTCTCCGTGTCACGCAAAGATGGCAGCATTCAGGAGCTGTATGATAAAGTGCAGGTAAAACACACCGCGTGTGTGTTTGTGTGTGTGTGTGAAAGAGACAGTGTGACGCTCGCAGAGCTTAATCTGCCGAGACCTGTGATGCTGAAATAACAAGGTTCCATCGCACAGTTAGGTCAGGAATGATTTTTACCTTCCATATAGCAGTCATACCTTTGAGGACAGTCTCCACTGTTATGATGCAGACTGGACAGTGACATGCAGCAAAATGTCCACTCAGAGTGTGTAGTTTTATACAACAGCTGCCTGCTGTAAAAACGAAAACACACAACATAACCACAGGAAACAGGAACAACAGAATCTTTGGAAAGATTCTGTTCCATTATCCTGTAATTATCTCTTGTGGCCACAGTTCAGGTAAACCTACATAGGCTAGAGTTAATCCACCGACATCTCAACCTTTGCATCTAACTCTTGCCAAGAGAGTAAGTGTACTTCCCAAAATGTCCAACTCACTTATGTAGTTTTTACAATATTATAGCTTATGGCTTTGCACTATTAGAAATTTCTGTGGCTTCTGAAATGTTGGGAAAAGTTTTTTTACACTGAAGAAACTGAGCCAAACATGTTGAGTTTAACTTTTGTGTGGAATCTGTTGACATATCAGAATTAAGCCAACTTAATGAGTAACAATTACAAATAAAAGCTAATATTAAAATACAGTTTTTCATTGATGGACAAACACATTTAGATTTATGATAGAAGAACAGATGGAAATCATGTAGAATTTAAACACAACTAATTCTTCCAGAATAAATAACTTGTTGCATTAACATATCTATAATTAGATAAAGTAACTTACCATATTCCCATCCAGTCATCGTACAGTTGTAAGCAAATCCAGTTATTTAATTTTTCCAGTGCACATAGAATAAACTTTGTCCCACTGGTTTAAAACAATCAGTGACCTTTTTGTGTGTCCAAAAAATGACCAGACACGCTCAGGTTGTCCTAAATGTCACAGCACAACAAGATCAGAGGCCGATGAAAGCTACAGGACCAGTTACTGCGTGGAAGTAATACCAGTAATACTCTCGGCCTGTTATTCATTTTCTGTGTCTGCTTCTCTCTTTCAGTCTCTTGTCCTTTAACTCCCTATTTCTCCCTCTGCCCCGACCACTCTCTCTCCCTAACTCCCTTTCTCCTTGCATTAGGCGATAGAAAGAGAGCGGCCGGAGAAGTACCGAAAGCTTCAAGAGGCGACACGCACAGCGCAGACACTGGTTGAGCAGGGTAATGTCTACACTCACACGCACGCTCCCTCGTTCATTCACATGCATACACACACACACACACGCATGCACACCCTGTCTGTCCCCATGGCAACGCCTCCACCTGGCCCACCCTTTCTCCTTGTCTCCATAGAAACGCTGATAGAGAGAGGAACAGACCGAAAGAGAGAGGGAGAGAGATGTTGCTTTTCTTCTGCCCTCTCCTCTGTCCTTGTGCAATTGTTTGGGCTTCTGAAAGCACAGAAACACTCCATTTATACTTTTTTCATTCGTGCTGCTGCTCTAATCTTCAGCCAAACAAAACATGCCTGAGCATTCCTTAACTTGCTGAGCAGGGCTGTGTGTGTGTGTGTGTGTGTGTGTGTGTGTGTGTGGAAGTGGAGAGAGGAAAAAAACTTCTTCTGGATGCAAATAATAATATTGTGTTTAAACCCTGGAAAATCTTAGTAAAGGTTATTAACAAAACTCTACAGACACAACATCATTATAAGCAGTAAACATTTGCAGGTACCATCATAAATAAATCACAAGTTAGGAAGTTATTTTTTCTTAATGCAAACTAAAACCCCATGAAAAGGCATAAACCAACGTCTTCCTCGAGCTCTCAAAGTTTCTAGCTTCTTTTAAAAGTAGCTTCTTTTGAATTATAAATTGATCACATTAGAGTTAATTTCAGATTTTAATATGATGCAAGCTTTTTAACCATTTTGCCACAGGTGTTTTGAAGCTGAGAAATATAGTTCTTTCCACTAACTAGGAGGTGTATCGGCTGCCAGAAATAAGTTCACACATTTTTTTTTTTCCTTTGGGTGCTCGTAATTATTGTCTGAACCATATGTCGTTAATGTGGTGTAAGTTCTTCTAACTTCCATCACCCTCACCATCATCCCTTGCACTAACCAGTCTGTTCACTGAATACACAGAGAAACAGACACAGAAGCACATTTTCAACCCTCCATCAAAGTCCACTAAGACAGTAAACATGTCAACCCCTCCAAATGTCAGTAGTGTGCTGGCAAACAATACACTAACAGGAGGAAATGGTACATTTGTAGCTCAAGTAAGTATTACCAGCAGCAGGGTGATGTATGTGAGACTGAGTCAAAATAAACTTCAGTGTGTGAGTTCATGGTAATGAAGGAACTTGTCATCCAATGCAACAGTGTGGCTCATAGATGTGTTTTTAATAGTTTTTGCACAATAGAGCTCTATGGCACAGAGGAATTAGATATATCAGGCTCTGAATGCAGTTGGTAGTGGGATACATTCATTGTTGCTTTGGGTCTGCACATGGGATTTGTTGCTAAGAAGAAGAAATATAATTGTTGTAAGCAGTACTCTGTGTCTTCAACCTCAACCCTCCTTCAGTTTCAGAGTTATATATAATGGCACTAATCTAACATTAAGCTTATGCAACTATATTTATAGTAACCTATAGTCCAAAGTAGCATTGTCCTGAATGTTTGACATGCAAATGTAAATGGAACATAATGGAGGTACGATTACCAGAGGAAAAAGCAATCTGGAGCCCGGATGAGAAATGTGAGCCAGGACGCTGCCTTTTCCAGGTCCCATTATCATCCTGCCGATGGGGTTCACTTTGCCCTTTTTTAGAGTCAAGAGTATGAATCCATCTTTTTTTTTGCAACTTTAGCATTGACTTTTCCCTCCTGGAACCTCGTGGAGTTTTTTTCATTTTCCGAGCGCTGGAGTTTTACGTGCTCTTTTAAATTGGTCATTTACATCAAACGAATGTTAGTCAGTGGTGAGTGTGAATGCGCAGTGAGACGTGTGTGTCCGTGTCCCTGTGTTCAGATAAACAGTTTCGGAGCTCTCATTTTGTGCAGAACATTAATGGCTCGTCTCACGTCCCCTACAGATGACACTTCAGCAGATTCTGTGTGCATGGAGTGTGTGTATCTGTCCTCTACAAAGAGACCACATGTGAACTGTGAAGCATGTATCTCTGAATATATGTGAGTGTGTGTGTTAGCCCCATCTCTGTCTTGTCCCCCAGAGGGGACTCGTGCTGAAGACATTGCCCAGGCAGCGGAGCAGCTTAACCAGCGCTGGGTGGGATTCTGTGCCCTGTTGGCAGAGAGACTGGCGTGGCTGGCTTACCAGACAAAGGTACACACAGATACCTTCATGTCTACCCTGCATCACCTTGCTAGAATATTTTCTTATGACAGTGTGCAACAGTTGCCGACCAAAATTCCAAATGTGAATTCTGTAATGAATTTTAAACACCTCGTCTTTCTCAAATACATTCCTCCAAAGAGAAAGAAGAATTTGATGAGATGGTTCTTAAAATTTCAGCACTGTACCTATATCACTCAGAATAAAAGAAGCCAATGGTTTTAGACTAGTTACTATGCCGAGAAATATTGAACTTAGAATAAACATTAAATAAAATAAAATATAATTAAATCAAATTTAGTATATAAATTGTTTAAATGCATTTCATTTTAAATGCATATTTCACCGTGTTGAAAAATGAAATTAGCTTACATTTAACATTTACAAAAGAAAAAAAAAAAACTGCTGGAGAAATCATAAGTTTTCTCTGTCTTGTTTTCTTCATGGATTCCAGGGATGAGAAAACCTTGTGGTATCCCTGGCCCCTTCTTGAGGCACCTCAGGGTGCCCTACATAGAAATGACTCTTTAAATAATTTCTTTTGATTAGCTCTGCAGAAACCCTGTACTATATTTTTTTGGTTTGTGTGCACAGCCCGGTTGTAAAAGTATTGCTTCTACCATACTTTTTGTTTTGTTGTTTTAAACAACAAGACTGGTTACTGAGTAAGAATCTGAGTGCGATGACTCAGTCTCAGTGTAGTACAGGTGGGGACAGAGTTTGGTCGTGCAGCTCTGATGCAAACTAGAATAAAGTTTGTGAAACAAGACAGATGTTGTGTGGGTGTTTGCTTGTGTCTTTGTGGGATTTGAACTGAGGCTTCTTTTTCTACCCTTTGACCAAAATGTGCTTTTGTGTGTGTCCTTCAGGTTCTGGCCTTCTACAGCTTGTACGAACAGTGTGAGCAGGCAGTGGACAGCAGTGAGAACTGGCTCAAGGTCCAGGCTCCTCCAGCATCTGAACCAGAACCGCTCAAAGTACAACTGGACCGATGTCGGGTGAGTGAAATAACGTGTGTTTGATTCCAAACTTTCTCCAGGATGATCCAGCATTCACTGCTCAGGCCTTCACTGTCAAACATTACATAAGCACACTTTATGCACAATACTTCTTTTCATAAACACACATATGAACACTATGTTATCTCTAAAGTTTTAATGTCACTTTCATGTTTTGTTGTCCTGTACTTGTTTAAGTCAATTTGTTGTTGCTTTCATATTTTTGTTGTTTTTTTCTGTCTCTTTTCACGCATCTGTTTCTCACAGCACTTTTCTGTAAGTATTTTTTGTTATTAATTTATTCATTCCAGCAGAATCAGTCAGAATGATTCTGTGTCTGTTGTTTTTATTTATTTATTTAACAACTTTTACAACACTTAAACCTGTTTTTGTCTACATTATAAACTTTGGACAGAGCCAGGCTAGCTTTTTCTGTCAGCCAGCTCTAGCCTCATACAGTACAAACATCAGAGAGGTATCAGTCTCCTCAGCTTACTCTCAGAAAGAAAGGGGATTAATCTTATTTCCCAAAATGCCCAGCTGTTGCTTTAAGCCAGATGTGTTCAAACTGTGAGGCTTCCCCTGGGGGATGTAACAGAGTTGAAGGGGAGGCACAGAGGGAGAGATGTGAGGCAAAGGTACAGTGTGAGGTGAATTTGAGTCAAAAATCTTAACACCTGAGTGTGGTACACATGTTTTTACAGTCAGGGTGACTAACACTTTTTGAGGATATCATTATTTCCAATGTCCATTGCTAATAAATGTCTATAAACATCCATAAAAGATTCATTATATATCTAGAACCTGCCTGAGAATAACTATGTTTTTATGTTTCCTTAAGAATCAAAGGAAAATTTGGCATTTTGGGAGGAGGAACATAGTTGTGCTCATAGTGTGAGACTTTGAAAACCTCTGCTTTAAACCCAGTGTGTCTATAAATGATTGGGCGGCTTAAACAGCAGTCAGAGTGACTGGTAAACACACACAGTCACTCACACACACACACACACACACACATACACACTCACACACACACACAGGTTCATTTTGATAACAACTAAACAACAGAAGAAAAGTGACAGGCAGCTGAAGAACAAACTTCAAAAGGGAGAGATGAGAGGAGGTGAGGCATAATTAAAGTGAAAGAGAGGACATAAAGACAGAGGGAATTATAAGTAAATCCCACAGACATGAGAGGAGATGGAGAGATTTCAAAGTAAGAGAGAAATAAGAAAGGAGCAGGACAAGGGACGAAGGAAAAGAGACGCTAACAGATGAGTTTGGGGAAAAAAAGACATGGACGATTTTTTCTTTGAAGACATGTCTTGCTCCCGCTGCAGACAAATTCACACAAACAAGGTTTCCCTCAGAAGTGCGCCTACACATACATAGACACAAACAGGAGGACGCACATTTGCTCCCACACATAAATACTGTCTGAGTTCCTATCTTTATCGAAAACAGGAAAGACTTCAGAGAAAATGAAATATTTACTGAAACTTTCAAAACAACCTTCCCGCCAGCAAATCATGAGTCCAGCTGCCAGCTTATGAAAATATATTCTGTCGAGGTTATAAATGCTTGTGTTTTTCAACGTTATTCATAAATAATGTGTCTCTTAGCTCTAGGCTGGGAGTATTAACTTACTTGGCGTTCCAGGGGGATAAGACTGAGCTGCGTTCAAAGCCCTCATCCAAGGACAGTGAATATTAACCTGCCAAACCTGCTAACCACCCACAACTCACCTGGACTGATCCTCCTCAGGTTTTTACATGATATAAATAAGACTAGTTAGAAATGAGGATGGGTTTAAAGGACGGGGTTTGGTGGTATTCTAGATTGTTGTTATTGGCACCAAATCCCATGAAAAGACCAGACTAAAGACAATAATGAACGTATGTAGACAAACTAACATACTGTTGGCTTGGTCTTGTCATTGGATTTGGATGGATTGGATAGAATATCATATTTGATTTAAAGGAATAGTTTGATATTTTGGGAAATAAGCTTATTCCATTTCTTGATGAGAATTAGATGAGAAGATTGATACCTGGATACCACTCTAATTCTAATCCTAATCTTCATATGGTTAATATGAAGCTGCAGTTTAGCTTGGTTGAGCATAAAGACTTAATGAGCAGGGCGGAAAAAAATCCACCTAACATCTCTAAATTTGACAAATGAACACAGACAGAAACATAAAAACAACAGTTTGTGTATTTTTTTCTTTCATGTTTGAACATTTCAGCTTCCGCTTCACACAAAGCAGTGTGTCCTTATCTTTAACATATTTAACTTGAGTTGTTTTGTCTGGAAGCCAAGGGACCTCGAAGGTGAACTGACACTTTTGAATCTGAAATAAGTTGATGAAGGGTCACGGTATCAGCAGTACACATGGCTGGTACCTACAGAATCAGTGCCGCTCCCGTTTAATCAGGCCCACCTCTCCGTCTGTTAGTGATACCACCACTCTGTGTCATTGTTATCCAAGGCTGATAGTGTTTAACGTTGCAGCTGTCAGATAAGGCTTCCGTCTTTCTTCACACCTGGTTTTAGAGACATGACGGAGGTGAGGTGTTTGTGGGGATTAACCCACATCAGTCTTTGAAAACAAAGGCGAGGCTTCTGGAGGCCATTCAAACACCTTTTTTTCCACACTTTTTATGTTGGTTGACTGACTCAGCATGTCTACAAGAAGCATACCTAATATTAAGATACGGTGCTACATACACTACACCCACCACCTCCGCATTTAAATCGAGCCATGAAAGCAACAAGCTGAGCGAACTTTCTGAGTACAGAATCAGTGAACTGAACTAAATCAGTTAAAACACTGCCACTGCTATCACTATAAACTCTATGTTCCACGTTAGATGCATACTTTTACTGTGGTAGTGAACACAAGCAGCTGTGGAGAAGTATTGAACCATGGATTTAACTGCACACTGTTCTTCTCTCTTCCTCTCTCCTAATGATAAAGCAGTGATTTCCCCTGTTCTGTCTGAACAGTTTGAAGTTCAGGAGAAATAGTTTCACAGCTGCATTTCTGCTTTTGCTGAGCTAAGTCTAATTTCCTGCTTGGCTTCCTATTCATTAGCAGTTGGAACTATATTTAAACATTTCTGTAAAACAGAACTGATTAAGCAGAAGGCAAATGGAGTGGAACTTTAAATATGAAAACACAATACTTTCCTTTCACTTTTTTTTTTTTTTAATCCAAATCTCTTTGGCAACAAGGGAGCTGCTGGTTGATGTGGTCGACTAACCACATGTTCATCAGTGATGTGACCCCCCCTCTACCCCCCTCCTCAACTCTCCCTCTTTGTCTTGTCAGGAGGAGGTGGCCCGCCTGGCCTCCCTGCAGCCTCAGGTGGACCAGCTGGAGAAGAAGCTGAAGGAGCTGAAGGAGGAAAAGGAAGGGGAGGAGGACCCCTCGGCTTTCCTGGACGCCGACATCAGCGCCTTCAAGGAACGCTACGAAAAGGTCCTGGAGAATCTGAGGGCCAGAGAGAGGCAGCTACAGCTAGGTGAGAGAGATGAGAGATGCTGATTCACTGCAAGCACTTAATCCCAGCAACTCATTTAGTGAGGACCATGGGAGCTGACCATGTTTACTTCACCTTGTGACCCCTGTTTTTGTTTGGGTGCCCTCAATTTCAGTGTTTGTTGGGTGACTGTTTTCCAGTTCTCTCTCATTAATTGAAGTCAGATATTAACACTCAAAATGTCTCTGTTATATAATGCAATACATTTATTAAAATTTTATTTAAAATGATGTAAGAGAATTAAAACACACATGATTCAATGTACCATTTCCATCCTAAAAATATATATTTTTATGTTAGGGCAGGAAAGACCTGCACTTGGTCCACACTGGTCCGTACGTGTCCAGTGGTGGTGAAATGTCTTCGTTTTTACGTGCAGTGAAATCGGCTAGTCCAGACAAATTACCCGCTGCTGAGGACAAGGCGCCTTTAGTGAGATACAGACTGATGACATGAAAGACGGTGAAGACAACATGGCAGTTGTTTCCGTTGTGATTAAGCAAGCAACCCAACACGCCCAGACAAGTGGAGGGAATTATCCAATCAGAAGGTGTCGCCAAGTGCTGATAAGGGGATGTGGTCCAGGCTAAAAACAGATGTATTTAAAAGCTGCAACACAAAGGTGGAAGTGAACACAACGCTTCCTCCATAATAGTGCAATATACTAAGATTGGTTCAGTAATGGGGTCGAACTCTCAAACTGTCCTATTCTATTTCCAGTTTCATTGTGGATCTGAGTCTCTTCAACCTTATTGAAATTGACTTTTAATTTAATTCTAATATTGAAATATTACTAATAATATGATGGTGCATTTTTAATCAACAGCAGCACTTTAGAGGTGCAGTTCACCCACAAAATGTCACTGAATTAGACAAAGAAAAATTGTTTTTGAAACCCAAAGCAGCCTCTGTGTGCACCTACTGACACCTGGGGTCACGCTGTTAATTTAAACTCCTGGCTGCTGTTCTTATTTTGTGTTGTTTTGGTGTATCACTCACTCACAGTGCTGTGCAGTCTTCACAGCACAGTCCTGTATCAAAACATCTGGCTTTATAGCTTAAAACTCCTAATTAAAAAAAAAAATGTTTGGATCGGATTCTGTCTCAGTCCTGGGGGTCGGTTGTTGTTCTGGTTCCAGTTCTGATCATGTAATGATAGGATCCGGGGGCCCTCTCGCAGCACTGGGACTGGCTCTTTTCTGAGATTGATGTGGAGTTCCAGTTTATAAATCTTTTCAAAACCAAGAAATCATCTTTTTTTCCCTCCACCTTGTTTGAGTTCCCACTTCTGTGTGGGACTCTGGATTCAGCACTTTAGAGGATATCAGTGACTGTTCAGTCAGCCATGGCAGCCTGCTGTAAGCCCACACACACTGGATCAGACAGATTTTGGTGTGGCAAATGTCTCAACCCACAGCAGCAGAAACAACCACAACAACATTCAGCATAGAATGACTGCATTGAGCATATAGCAGTGTCTCAGTGTGGGTAGATACAGGAATGAAGACAGTACTGTCTCCATATGATCTGCTCTCCAGCTAAGACCATAAGGAATTTAAGCATTTGTAACTATGAACAGCTTCAGAACTGAGAAACAGCTAAATACATCTTCATGAGACATAAATACATGCAGAGGCAGTGTAAGGAGTTGAATGGATGCAGCTTTGCACATAGAGGCGGAGCATTATTTGTTCCATTGGGCATCTGGAACATCCACACAGCATCATAATGCAGCATTGATTTCCTATGAGAAAAGGTCTGCCATTGAAAGCACACGATCATCCCGTGTTTGATTAAAGCAAAGCAGCTCATTATCAACAAAGGATACTTTAACATTGTGGGGAAATTTGCTTTGGTCTGTTTGCTTTCTTCTCAAGACTGAGATGAGAAGATTGATACCTGTGTTTGGTTGGCATGGCAGCGTGTGCAGATGCAGCAGCCTCTCGCGGGCCGAATATTTAATTACTTTGATAAAATAAAATAAAGTAATAAAACGAGGAGTAATACTCTCCACCGTGACATTTTGATTTATCCCAGGTTCTTAAGAGAAGGCCCCTTTCAGAGCTGTGAGTGTTATATTGTCTCTATTTTTAGAGCTGGTTTACAAGTTGAGTCAGTTGATGGGACGTCACTCCGACTCATGTGTGACGTACCATCAGCGCTCACCCATGTGGTCTCACCATTTCACCTGTCTTCATATGACTAACTAGTGAGAACCTCAGTAAATGAGAATCCAATTTGAGGTGCTACTCTCACTGTGTGTGTACGCTCTCTGCGTCTTTCTCTGTGAAAACAACCACAATGAGACGTAATGAGAGAGACAAAAGAAGCTGAAAGCTGCAGCACATCAAGGCAAGGAAGACTAAATCACACAGATGTGTCGTGACAAAACAAGAGCAGATAGCTATTTGTATCAGTGAGGGAGAGTTTGGTGGAAAGAAATAAGAAAACAAAAAATACAGCCACTGAGAAAATGACACTGAGGGGAAAAGGCACCGACAGAGAAAAATACAGGGAGTGGGGAAGAAAGGAAAGAGAAGGAGAGTCAGCTGGAGAATGATAAGAGGAAGAGAGAAAGATGCTGACACCCAAGCAGACGAACTATGCTTGTTTTCTCACTTGTTTCTTCCCTTGTGCCACACACTGCGCTTTTCTCATCCACGCCAGGGGTGAGATATGTAACTCACACACACACACACACACAAACACACATGAATGAGTATAGGCCTGTGTGAAGACGCACACAGATTACTGTGCCGAATTCCTGAGGACGCCAGTGGTAGCATATAGAAAAGATTTCTTCTGAAAGGAATGCACTGGTGATTTGAAAAATAAAAGTCAGAAGTCAGACGTATTCAAAATGAAGAACATTTGCATATCAACATTGAATTTTTGGGTATTTCACATTTAAAATTCAAGTTTTTATGAACAGAGGTTACAAAGTACATTACTACAGAGAACCAAAACAGGCAACCACAATAGTATAATGCAATACCAAAAAACAGTGTCTACAAGTACACTACTCTCTGCTGCTCTTTGAGGCTGTACTTGACATCAGCATGTCAGTGTTGTCATGTTAGCATGCCGATGTTCAGCAGGCATGATGTTTACCATGTTCGCCAAGCAAACATCTAGTAGATGTTGAGACTGGCAAAGTCGTTGTAGGGTTTGTGGGTTTATTTGTGAACATCTTTAAACATTTAAGTGGAAAGTGTTGCTCAGTGTGTAGATCTCGCCGTCTGCAGTTCTACAA
Organism: Toxotes jaculatrix; assembly: GCF_017976425.1. NCBI lineage: Eukaryota > Metazoa > Chordata > Actinopteri > Toxotidae > Toxotes > Toxotes jaculatrix. Next base: position 10,792,723 of record NC_054417.1, read on the forward strand.
CAAGCACACATCACCTGACAGCCTGTCTGACAGTTCCCTCTCTTTCTCTCTCTCTCTCTCTCTCTCTCTCTCAAGTTTTGGAGAGCTTGCCCCCTGCGCGTTACAAGGAAACCATATCAACACTGTTGGCATGGTTACAACAATGCGAGGCCAAGCTGGTCATCCCATCCACGGCCGTTACAGAGTATCCTATTATGGAACAGAGACTGAAGGACGTTCAGGTAGACACACACGCACACACACACTCTGGTCTATAAATCAGTGATAAACTCCTGTTTTAATATCTGATCTGAAGTTTGTGTGCATATAGAAGTAATAACAGTTGAGGTTATTTGCTCTCAGAGCTTTATAAATGTTTGAAAATGTATTGTTGTGCTTTTGGTGGAAAGGTAAGATAACTGTGTAGGAGCAGTGCAAACACACCGTACAATGGACTGTTAACTGTATTGTAATGTCCATATCTATTCATACACTCAGCGAGCCCTTTATTAGCAACACCTTTACACCTGCTTCTGGGTGCAGGTAATCAGTCAGCCAATCACGTGGCAGCAGTGCATAAAATACTACAGATACAGGTCAGCAGCTTCAGCTAATGTTCACATCAAGCATCACAATGAGGGAAAAATGGGATCTGAGTGACTTTGACTTATCAGGGGTTAGATCATGTAGAATAGTGTAATGTTGGAGTTTGGTATAATAGCAGCTCATAATTTGTAATTATGCTGTTAGGTGGGGGTATATTATAATCCCACCATCCACGAGGAGTCAACTGATTGGTGGATTTGCTCTGTGTTACTGTGCCTGCTCTTGACAACACTGCTGCTGCTCGGCTCTATTTACAAATTCCCATAAAGTGGTAAAATGGAGCTGGCTCTATAATCCTGTTAGGCTGTATAACACTGTAATCAGTTTTTACTACAAGTAGTAAAAGTTATATTGCCACAGGCGATGCCAAACTGCCAAAGCAGCACGCCTTTAAAGGATGCTTTCTGCTGCTCTTTGAGGTAGGAGACAGATAAAGAGGGGAGAGAAAACAGATGACATGCCCCATTAACCAAGAATCTGATTCATACCCACAACCTAGTGAGTAAATAGTGTGCATCTGATACACCAGGACATCCCCAAATTACTGTCGTAAACATAAAATCCCTGTAGAACGAATCATTAAGTAAGCTGGATTGTGCTTCTAAAAGAAGAGGTCATTTTCAACTAAGTTTGGTTGAGACATAAGTGTTTTTTGGGTTGCCCTTTACCATATATTACGATTTACTCTATATATTTTCATCACGTGTTGAAATGAACAGTAAAAAAGCAGTGTTCCAAGTTAAATGACTTGCATGAGCATCTAATAAAGAAGTAGGAGGTATGACAGACAAATAAAGATAAAATGAGGCTTAATCTAATTTATTCTATACATTTCTATACATTTTTTGGATAGACGTGTATAGAACAGTTCAGAAATTGTAGATTAAAAAATAAAATAATCAATACATGTGACCTATTTTACTCTTCACTTCTACAACTCTGCCTTCACATTTCATCAAAAGATTGTAGATCAGGTAGTGTGTGTAGTAGATATATGTAGAGATATAGATAACAACAGATACTGATTTCTGTATAAAGTATGTAAAATCACAGCTTACTGTACATTGATAGCTCACAGTAGTTTTCTGTTCTGTATCATTTAAACTGCAGTCTTCATATGAAGCAGCAGCACTAACTTAAAGCCAGATCAGACTCTTAGAAACCTAAAAACAACAAGCAAGAATTTCAATTTCAGTCAAAGTCAGTGATTTTGTGAAGCTTGCCTTGCATCTGCTTAACATGCAGAGAGCAGGCCAGAGCTGGTCTGCTGCTGCTGTGTGTGTGTGTGTGTGTGTGTGTGTGTGTGTGTGTGTGTGTGTGTGTGTGTACAATTATGAGCGGTGGGCGAGCAAAATCCCAGCGGAGCAAATCAGTGTCTGTGTTTATCACAATACAGATACCTACAGATACACACACATACACACACTCACCAGTGCTGTGTGTGTGTGTGTGTGCCAGTTTGCATACAATACAGAGGTGAATGCATTCACACACACACAAACAAACATAAATGTTTCTCATCGTCTCAATGTTAATACATATTTTCAGTCAAAATAATTCAAGGTCTATTGTTTTTTATTTTTTATTATTACTTTGTTGTTGTTTTTGAAGTGTAGATTTTTATCTTGAACTTAAGTCAAGGTCACAAAAGAATAGAGGAACGCGTGTGTGTGTGTGTGTGCTCAGCCCTCTTTATACTTGATAATGGTCTTGTAGCATAGCAGGGAGATCAAGCCTTGTAGCCTGAGATTAATTAAAGTTGATTGTAGATAATAATTAGAAAGTCATTCTGCATACTGATAAGCCGTCATTAATTTTCAGCACAACTGTTTCCCCTCTCGTCGCTCCGAGAGACAGGACTTCTGCATGTGTGTGTGTGCGCACGTATGTGTATGTGGTCAGAAGCATTTCAGGCTTTTTTTTTTTTTTTTTCTTGATTAAAATAAATGAGAGCTCCTGCCAGGCGGGATCTTAGTTTGAGTCCTGACATCCCCAACTCTAGCAGGTCGTAAAACAGCCCTGATTGGTTGAGATAAACGGCAGCTTGAACAGAGATGATTATTAATATCATCTACAGCTACTGGTAGAAGCTATTAAAGACCTGATTGCAGGATATAATGACTACCCGTGATTTTAGTGTAATTACATCCTATGATGGATTTGTGATTTTGCGGTCGTGAGAGGGAAGTAAGAGATGGGCTATGTAGACAAAATATTAAAGCCTGAAATTAATGATTATTGTCATTATTCGTTCATTCGCCAATTATTTTCTTGATCGTTTGGTTCATAAAGCATGGGGAAAAAAGACAGAGCAGTTCCTGTCTTTATTTCTTACAGCCCAAAATGACTTCATAGTCCACAACCCGAAGACATTCAGTTTACTATGATGTAAAATCCTCACACTTAAAAGGTTTTAGAAGTCTGTCAGTGAGGGCATCAGCTCAAACTGTACAGGTTAGTGCTTAAATAATATAGCAATATACCACCTCATGGTAGTTTCTATACATAAGCAAATTACCCAAGGAAGACTGTCTGGTCCAAACAGGTCACAGAGATCATTCAGCTGTTTTGCATTGTTATATATATCACCTCTTCACCTTTTGTTTGGATTTTTGCTCTAATAAAGTAGCTCAGTCGCCTCAGAATGAACCAGGGAACGAGTTTGTTTGACTTAGTTATACAAAGTGTCAGAGGTCTGTGAGTCCTTTGCTCTCATTTAGAGAGAAGAAGCAGAAAGAAAAGAGAAAAAAAAAGCACAAAACTTTGAGCAGAGACACTCCCTCATACCTCCCTGCTTGGGATTCAGCGTGGCAGCAGAAAGATTGAGGGTAAAGCCATGGCAACCGACGGATGTTCTGTCCAGGGGGCTGTGTTTCAACTAAGCAAAACTAAGCCTCTGAGCCACCTCGGTGTGAACACGGGCTTTCTTCCCCAAAACCTTCCACTGCTGCCCACCTAAAGGTCGCCCTCACATATCCACTTGTAATTCATCCTGCACGACAGGGTGAGCAAAATCAAACAGATTTCACAACAAAAGCACACAACTAACACACTTCCTGCGTCATTCTGTGACCCTGTCTTGCAGAAGGTCCCCATGTCACATTTTTAGTTTTAATACTTTAATTATTCTTTCTTATATCAAACTGTCTCAGACTAAGTGACACACAGAAAACTAGTGGCCAGTGAGTGTAATTCCAGCAGAGGAGGATTGATCCCTTGGAAACTTGGAGCTGAAAAGAGAAAACACACTCTAATCAAGTGTCCCAGCAGGTCGTGACAGTGTGACACAGAGCGTGAACAAATACCATGACCCTGAAACTGGACCAACCAAATGGAGTCCAGCTATGATTATATTATTTACACGTGTGCTTTTCCCTACAGTCACACGTCAAAATGTCTTTGTCTCTGTGAAAAAAAGCCTGTATAAGCTTCAGCCTCTGATTCTGTCTCTCTCTCTCTCTCTTGTCCCCCAGGCCCTCCAGGTGGCTCTGGCTGAACACCAGGGGGAGGTGGACTACCTGACCTCAGCTGTGGAGCAGGTCTTCCAGAAAGCTCCGCCAGACATCAGCCAGAAGTGAGACATGAAAAACAATTAAGCAATGAGTAATCCCACGAATAACCTTTAAACTTTTAAAACAAGATGGGATTTTGATTAAGATTCCTGTACTGATCATTGCTTCTAGCCTCAGGGTCAAGATTTTCCATTGGACATAGACCCACTTAAAAAAACAGCCAGTGCATTCCGACCCAGGAGCTTGTTACTATGAGGACACTGTTTTACCTACTGTGCTGGCCCTCAGTTTTGTTCAACAAAATAAAAGCTGCTGGAGCAAATGTACAACTAGGGCTTAAAGCTTAGAGAGAGCAATTCTTTAAACCAATATGTAAAACATAATTTAAAACTTTGCAACAGCAGTGAGAGCTATCACTATCCCATACAGATTTTGGAAGGACCACTGCAGCCCACAGACCCGTGAGAAGCAGAGATCTTATTTCTAATAAGAGCTCAGTATCAGAAACATAGTGATTTGTCATGAAGGAGTATGAAAATGCATCTAAAGACATGTATTTGCAGAATTCTAGCAAAATGTAGGACAGACCTGCACACATACCTAATCATAAGGCCATTGTAACAGTTGGTTGGCTGATATTTAGGGCTCAGAATCACTTCAATAAAGGCACAAAAAATGGTCTGAACAGGAAGTCTGCTTCAGTAATGCGTCAGGAAAGAAACAACTCATGTCCTTCTGTGCTGCTGTAGGTATCGCATGGAGCTGGACGCCATCATGGCGCGTTGGAGGCGACTTGGCTCCACGCTGACAGACAACGCCCAGAGAATCCAGGAGCTCATGGCCAAACTGATGCAGTTTGAGGTGAGTCAGATGAGAGGGGAAGTAGATGAGACTCTTTTGGTGGGCACAGTGCTTACACTGGAGGAGGGGGTACCCATAACAACCACTCCTCTTATCTTAAATACTTAAAACAGCATATGCTGTATAACACTTTCACCAGGGCTCTCATCTTCAGTCAGGTGCTTTAGGTAGCAATGCAAATGTCTTTCCTTCATTACACCTTATCTACAAATAGGAGAAATATATTATACACTTGCCTGCACATGCAGAGTCAGTTTTGCTGAACAGCTACCCAACACCATACCTCTCACGACTCTTATGTTTTAGTGAAAAAGTCTCGTTGCAATGTCTTTGTACATCATCTGGGATGTAAAAAAACATCACAGCGCTGTGTCTCCGAGTTGTGTGAGTAACCTTGCCTCACACTGTTGTGTTGCCTTCTGTTTCCATCACCAGTCTCTACTTGCATCACAGTAAGTTTTGTGGTTTGGTCATTTTAGGTCCAATCAGCCTGCTACACTGCTCCTGCTGCACTCTGTGAGGCTTCTGGACTGATGCATGGGCTCATCGACTTTTAGGGGACAGCGCTAATTTTCACCATGGATTTTGTCCGTCTCTCTTTTGTCTTTTTACTCCAGAATGATGTAAAGACTTTAAAGAAGTGGATGGCAGATGTGGATGTCTTCCTGAACGAGGAATGGCCAGCGCTGGGAGACTCTGAAGCTCTGGAGAAGCAGTTAGAGCAGTGCACAGTGAGGAGAGCTTTCATACGGAGATTTCTGTAGACTAACCTCTCACTTTCATTGGCCTAGTTTAAACTGAGGGTGAATCACATTGTGTTTCTTATCAACTCACAGGAAACAGAGGATAAACAGATGTGTACTTCGCAAAGAAATTGTTTAATAAATTGAAAAATGCTGAGTCAAAGATTACTTATTACTTAGTCTGAAATGTGAACCTGTGTAACATCCTACACTTTGATTGGCCAGGCCCTGGTGAATGACATCCACACCATCCAGCCCAGTGTAAATGGCATCAATGAAGTGGGTCTGTATCTGAAGAAAGACGCCGAGCCGCCGTTTGCCATCCACATCCAGAAAGAACTGGATGAACTCAACGCCCAGTGGGAGAATGTGTGTAAACAGGTGTGTAATCTTACCCCAGAGCTGGTGTTTTCCTACTTTCAAGTGTCTGTGTAACATCAAGTGTTTTGTGTGTGTGGTCCCTCCCCTCCCCCCCCCCGTGTAGGCCTATGCTAAGAAGTCTGCTCTGAAAGGTGGCCTAGATAAGACCATGGCTCTGAGGAAGGAGATGCAGGAGATGCAGGAGTGGATCAACCAGGCAGAGGAAGACTACCTGGAGAGAGACTTCACATATAAGACCCCCGAAGAGCTACGCAAAGCTGTGGAGGAGCTCAAGGTGTGTGGTGGTGGTGGTGGTGGTGGATGATCTCAGACTGTGCACAAGTGCAAAATAGAGAAAGAGAGGAAGACATAGACAGGCAGAGACCGATGGATGATGAAATGAGGGACCGTATGAAAATGATTGGGATGGGGAAGGCTGAATGTTTAATTACAGTATTGTTTAACTGAAATATTTGGACAGCACCCTCTGCACATATTTCAGAATAGTATAATAGTAACGAGCTGGTGCAACTTTTTAATATCAGAATATAAAGCCCTTGAGATGCGCCATCAAGGGAATGCTAACTTTAACCATTAGTAACTAACTGAAGCATAATGGCATGAACAATTTAAGACGATGTATCCCAACTTAAGCATTTAAATATCTTAGTAGAATATTAACCATAATGTTGTGTTTGGGACCCTGGGCCCTATTTAACAGCTCATAAAACACGCTTAACGTTTTTTTAATCACCTTGATGCTCCATGAATTAGCCTAACTGTATGAAAACTGTAATACAGGATTGTTTATTGATGACATGTTTGAGAACAAAGTAATGACTGGGCAGAATGTGTTGGTATTTGAGTTTAATTATTTGTTTAATCTGATACTTTAAAATGAATGTGTTCCCAACAAAAACAGCTTTGACCCTGCTTTAACTCCAATGCTTTGCTGATACGTTAAATTACGCTGATGATTTTCTTCAGTGACATTAATGACATTTTAATCAACGCCAGAAAGTCTAACTTTATTTGTGTCCTAAAGGCTGTGTGTATACTACAGTGGCTGCTCATTCTCAGGTCATCTCAGTAAAAATCTGCTCAGATTTCCCTGAAATCTTGGCTTATTCTGTAAAAATCACGTTTGCCTTCTTTGTCTCCGGAGTCTTTCACAGTCAAAAGCCCAGGTCTGACTGACATGGTGCAGCTGCTGCTGCTATTCTTTCTCTTTCCTCTGTCACTGTTTTGATCCTGGTTAATTCCAGGTCAATAATGCCCCTGTCTGCCTGCCTCTCTTTTCATTGTTGACGCTGAAAACCAGCTCCCTTTCTTTCTTCCCCTCTCTATCCTCTCACAGCTTTGTGTCCCCCCCCCCCCCGCAACCCTCATTTCCTCCATTCCCCAAGTTCATATCAAATTGCATTGATTCTCCTATCCACCACCGTACTTTTTTTTTAGGTCTCATAACGTCTCTGCGATGTATTTGTTATGTAAATTTATGGCACTATTTGCTTTGTGATATACCCAAAAAGCCTTGGCAGTATCAATTCCCTTTCCATTCACCCCTCCTCCCAAAAAAAAGTTTACTTGAGAGTCACGTTGAAAATTAAAAATTGATTTCACTCTGCTTGCTCTCGCTAATCTCCCCCCCCCCCCCTCCTTCTCCCTCCGTTCACCTCCTCTTCCTCTCCCCTGCTCCCTCTTTCTGCTCCAAGCTTAGAGGAAACTCCATTTGTGCATCTGTTCACTCGTTTATTTTCTTAATCCCTCTTTCACCTTCTCCCTCCCCTTTCTCCCTTGCTGGGAAAGTATTAGCTACACTCCTTCATTCATTGATTCGTTGGCTTACTTGTTCACTCGGTCTCTTCACACTCGTGTGGCTTTGTCAACTAGATACATTGATTCATTTGTTCATGCATCCATCCCTGCATCCATTAAACCCTCCCTCTCTCTCTCCCTGTCTTCCTGGCTTCCTTCCTTCTCTTGCTTTTTATCTGTTGCCATCTGTCTCTCTTTTCTTTTACTATTGAGTTGACTTTGAAGACTTTTGTTCATATAACAAGACCTGTTAATGCGGACAAACTATAAGTCCTTTCCATAAAAGTGCGGTGCCATCTCCTTAACATTTCTATCTCTTTGCCTCTCTGTCAGAGGGCCCAGGAAGAGGTCCACTCCAAGGAGCTGAAGGTGAAACTCCTCACGGACAGTGTGAACAGTTTCATTGCCAAAGCCCCGCCCACAGCCCACGATGCCTTGCGCTCAGAGCTGGACGTGCTGACAGCCAATTACCAGCGCCTATGTAGCCGCCTTGATGGGAAATGTAAAACGCTGGAGGTATGATTTTCAGCTTTCTGTGTTCTCTGTCTCTGTCATAACATGTGAGGTAAAGGTATCAGTTGAACTTTAATTTTAAATTAAGGCAGCCAGTACAATCACTGCAGCCAGACAGAGGTAATGGATGACATGCTGATATGATGCCTAGCACCAATGCTGAATACGGGAATATGAAACTGTACAAGAAGAAGACTTGAGATGGAACTTTGAGCTGTTTGCTGCCACCTGTCCTTAGTTTAAAGTGTCTTTTTTCCTCACCTCACCTCACCTGACCCTTTTCCTTCCACCTTCTTTGTCCTCTCTTGGTGGGAGTCTCATCCGTGTCTTCCCACTCTCCTCTCTGCCTCATTTTCCTGAGAAATAATTACCTCTGCATCTTGGTATTGTTGGTAATTCAACTTGATGGTTGAAGTACTCTCTCTCCCACTGTTTGTCTCTTTTTTTTCTGCTCTCTGTCTTTCTTCCATCTAACCCACAAAATGTCAAAACGGTCAGTGAGCATCATCCGTCTATCTCGTCCTTTTCGGTGCTTCCTGGTGATTTGGTGTGTATGTTTGTGTGCTTCGCAGGAGGTGTGGGCGTGCTGGTGTGAGTTGCTTTCCTACCTGGAGCAGGAGAATGCCTTCCTGGACCAGCTGGAGCAGAAACTGGACGAGACGGAAAACCTGCAAGGAGGAGCGGAGGAGCTGCAGGAGGCGCTGGATGTGAGTATGAAGCGGAGGAGAGGGCACACACCTCGACACAGGTGGACATGACACGCTCTGAGACAAGACAGAGGACACAAACATGAGAGAAATAAGCTAGATAAATAAATGTTTCAGCTGTTACAGAACAAAATGGATTCAAAGAAGCAGACCGATGTTGGTCAGAAAGCAGTCCATAAAGTTATTATTCAGCATTTTACCATACACCAGTATGAAAGACATTATATTAACCAGCACCTGATAGTAGGAGGAGGAGATAGTAAAGACGGGTTCATTATATAGGCCTCTCTGATGATGCTCATGTTATATAAGACAAGTCTCACACAGAGAAGGTATTAAAAAATGGAAACTGAATGGATTTTACACTGCTTCTTACAATATGAGAAACTAATGTGAAAGACTTATGTGCTAACTCTAACACATTCATTTCCTTAAACTGCTTCTGCTTATTGCTTGATTTTACACCCAGGAATTTAGTGCAATACAAAAAGCCTGAAGCCTCCAAACCAGGATGTATTCTCTCATTTAAGTTAAGAACAGAACAACTAAAAAATGCACACCACTGCCCACTCAGCTGTGTTTCACTCTGCTAAATGGCCTGTTCACACCAGCCAAACAGACCTTTTTTTGATTATTTCAGAACATGTGAAAAGCTGTCAAGCTCCAAGGTCAGACGAGCAGAGGCCAACAGACCTAAACACTTTTATCCAACATAATTTTCAATAAACTTCTCTTACCGTCTCTTATCTCTTATCTTCGTGCTTGTGTACAGAGCCTGGAGGTCCTTTTGCGTCACCCGGAGGACAACAGGAACCAGATTCGAGAGCTGGCCCAGACGCTGATGGACGGAGGTGTTCTTGATGAACTTATACAGCAGAAACTAGACGCTTTCAACATACGATGGGATGAACTTATGGCGAGGGTAAGATATACACACGCATGCGGGCAGGGCGTGTAAATGCACACTGTGAGGGAAACATGGTACAGACAAATTTCAGTGTGCATCATCGGAACTAGTCCTCAGGGAGCTATAACTTTTTTGATTCGATAAACATTCCAGGTGCAGGATATAATTTCACTCATGCTCTGCTGCAGTACGGTTTTTTATTTCACTTTAATATGATTTTAGTCCCGAGTGCAGTTTGTATCACTTACCCAAATCCAGCTTGCTGGAAACCAGGTCTTCAGAGTGTGGGGCACAGCTCCCAAAAGGGGGAGTTGAAGGGGGAGGGGCGTGTAAAGGGAGAGATGTGAGTCACAGTTACTGCATTCGTCATGATTTGTCCCAGCTCCCTTGCGGTGATCTGGTGATCACTGGTGATCTGACACCTTGACACCCTGTAAGCTCCTTCTGGCAGAGTTTCCAACATCTGCAAACTGTCCAGAAAGCAGCTGCACATCTGGTCTTAAACCAGCCAGAAACATCCCACCACTGTGCTCATCTCTTCTCTCCCCCTGGCTCTGCAAGCAATACTCCTAAATAACTTTATAAAAATAAAAGAAGACTACAGTTTGAAATTAGACTGTTTATAAGTTTAAAGGATAAAACTGGAGATGCTGCTGTTCAAAGCCTGATGGATCGTAGTATTCCTCTGCACCATAGAGCTCCATTATAGTCCAGAAACTATTAAAAACACATCATGGAGCCACACTGTTGGATGAAATGTTCCATAATAACCACGAGCACACACGCTGCAGTTTATTTTGACCCAGTCCCACACACACACGCCACACACACACCGTCCTGCTGCTCCAAATACTCACCAGAGCACCGAGTGTGGATGCTGGAAGTAGTCTCCCAACAAATGCACCCTTTCCTCCTGCTTGAGTAACATTTGATACAAACTAAAGTGACCATGAAACTATACTTGTGAGGTGTTTTTATAAATGTCCGTCTTCATTATGAAGCAATGGGCCTGGAATTGATAGCCACATATAAGAGAGGTCAGACAGCAAACAGAGGTATAATTTTTAGGCTGTTAACAGTAAAGAATAGTAAATGACATTATGTCCCAATTTTTCTGCTGAAATTGAAAGTGATGGTAAATCTGAATAGCCATTCATTAAAATGCTGCTGTAGCAATTAATGTGACAGATTCACAAAAAAATGGATTTTTCATTAAAAATCCTTTTCAGTGACTTTAAAGCTGAATTCTGTTCACTTCATGTTCTTGCTGCACCAAGGACGTCCCAGATTGTATTTGAAGGTATCCGTTCCGAAACAAAAATCATTAACTACCAATGAAAAACATTTTGGACTGGTACGGTACATTCTTAAAGATGAAGAAGCACTTTAATTTGTTTTAATATCTCTCAGCTTCTTCATTAAACACTGTTCATCGCTTCACACTGAGGTTATTTCATTCTTAACAAACCTCACCTTTTGTGCTCCTGTGAGATTAAAGAGCTCGGTTACCTGGGGATTTAACCTGTGATATCATGAAGAGGTGCTCCACGAGATCATGAAGATCTGCCATTGTCGGTGGCAGCGATACATTCTCAGCCTCTTGTGGTGAACCTCACTGACAGATTAGACACACACACACACACACACACACTCAGAGGCACACTCATTGCCCACTGGGTTGATCCTCCCTCACAGCAGAGCCAGATTAATGTTCTTCTTGCAGTCTGATAAGCCTCCCTTTGTTTGTCGACCCATCGGAGACAGCGAGTGTGTGTGTGTGTGTGCGCATGTGACACAGTCTTTTGTCTCAGACGTTGTATATATTTTGGGGAGGAAGTGTCATTGTGTGTGTATTGCCTGTGCATGTGTGTTTGAAACCATTACAAAGGCTGGTGGTCCTTTTTGTTCTGGTGTGTATGTCAGCATGTATGCTTGCGAGGTGAGGCCGGGCGGCTCTGAGCCCTATTTGTTTGTCATCTATGAAGAAGACGAGGAGCTCAGAGACGGGCAGAGAGTGTTTGTGAGTATCTCTGGAAAGACAGATGGAGGAGCAGAAGCATACAGAGACCAAGATGTTGCCTTAATGTTTTTTTCCCCTTGTTTTTGACCACAGGGGACTTTGTTCAGGGAATCCTTTTTTTTTGCTGTTAATTCTTCTTTTACTAACTTGATCAGTGCTGTTTAAAGAACAAGTTGTTAAATCTCTGGGTTAGTTTCGGAGCCAGTTTTCAACCTTCCCAGGGACTGCACATCAAAACTGGACATTTCCAACAGGAATTCTAACAAATGATTGAGGTTCAAAATTTTTCACATCCTAGATAGCAAAGCTAACATGCAGTGAAGTCCTCTTTTAATAGTTAAAATTACAACCCCCTAAAGGTACTCTTAATATGTAATATCCAAATTACATTTTAAATTTGGTTTTGTAGAGCTAATGTTAGAAACTTCAAAAACAGAGAACCCAATTTCCACATTAAAGAGACTGTGACTACTAACAGATGTTAACTGATAATCCAAAGTTTTACAAACAATACTGTAACAACACACTTGTTCTTGCTCTTCAGGTGTCTTTTTTTCCTCCGTAGTTAGTTTTACTCTTTTTTTTCCCTGGACCTCTCTGTCAGCGTCTGAGCATAGAATTTCCACTTCATAGCACAGAGTTAGCATTAGATCACTAAAATGTTACCTAACTTGCTAAAAACCTGACTTTTCCTCTCATCTAAGCTAAGCTATGTGTTAAAGAAGCTATACGTTGAGGCGACATGGTAAAGAGGCAGAACTTGATTAGTCCTCCGCTGTACATTCTGAACCCTGCAGAACCATTTTAGAGAGTGACTGTGGAGACAAAGCTTTTCTTTTTTTAGATAATGGCCATTAATTCATTTACTAAACATAACTACACAGACTGCTAATAGCTTGTCAGATAATGGTGGATAATAAAAATCAGAACTTTATAATACTAAATTCACAGTTTGGCTAAATCTGGATCATTTTAATTGACATCATAATGATGTCAATTAATGTGCACTGTTGCTGGCTAATAAAGTATAAATGAGTTTTTTACAAACAATTAGTCTAAACAACTGTTGAAAGGAAAAACAAACTAAAACAATTCAACTCTGCCAAAAGCAGCTTGTACTGCAGACAGATATGTTGACTGGTTTAACACAACTCCACAGGCAACTTTAATCAAAAGCACTTGACATAAAATCTATTTCTTACTTCTTATCTAAAGAAAAATATAATAATATTAAGTCAAATAGCTTAATGTCAAGACAGTTCTGAGGGGTTCAGGGGTCCAAGCAAGTTCAGATGCAGTAAAATAAGTTTATAATTTCATTATAGCAGTGTCCTACTTTAAATCTCATGTTGAAATAAATCCAGCCGGCAAAAAAAAAAAAAAAAAAAAAAAAAATTCACATCCCTGCCTGCACGTCTTCAGATCAGAGAGGCATGTTTGCCATTTTAATTTCAGCTTCTTGTAACGGCTGAAAACCAATAAGAGGAAGTGTGGATGTGGAGAACGCTGCTCTTGCTTTGCCGATGGCGCTTCCAACAAAAAGCAGTTAAGCAAACACTGATCCTCTGTCTGTCTTGTTCACAATCACCGTAATGGCTGCCGCGAATGTGCGTGTGTGAGAGAAATAAGTAATAAGGGAAAAGAGAGTGTTTAATGAGAATATGTATTCATGAGCCGACAATTGCCAGGGAAATGGAGTACATGGCCACGGGGAAGGTTGTTATCAGTGTTGTCTAAATATTTAATCTCACTTAAGTTCTCATTTCATACCTTATAAACTAAGACACGAGAGCAGGACGGGACAAGACATTCTAAGATACATCCACTGGTAACTTCAGGAATACGATGAATGTGTGTGTGAGAAAGAGAGAGAGCGTGTGACGCAAGGGTTAGACAGGCTCAGGGCTATACTTAGTCATTATCCTTTTGTATGGGATTAGCATGCTTACTTGTAACCATATATACGCTCTCTCTGTGTCTCTTCACACATACGAGCTCACGCGGGTTTATGATGCAGTTGGTGCGTTTGCTAGTTAATCTTGCAGGCAGTCACCGGGGGGGAAAGGAAGATAGGAAACAGCTCAGCACCTGATGCTTTGCTGACAACAGGCGCCGCAAGATCTTTACTGGTGGTTACTGGTGATTTTTAGTGACAACGGCGGCCTTGATGTGGTCGGTCACACAGAGGCGAAATGAGAGAGAAACCCCGGAGTTCATCCCTCAAGAGGGTACACGCAGAGGGAGTGTGTGTGTGTCGGGGGGGTGTTTGTGTACATGTAGTTCTTCCTTTTGTAGGTGCTTCTTTTTGTCTGTGTGTTTATGTCTAGGTATAAGTACATGAATTGTTTGTGTATTGAAGTCATGGTGACCAGCACAGCTTCATTTTTGAAGGATAAAGGCTCAATGAATTCATCTTTAGAGTATACTGTTAGCAGCCAAGCTAACAAGCTTGCTAACTGTCAGTTTGCGAGCTTGTTAGCTTGACAAGCTTTTTTCCAACTTCAGTAAAACTCTGAAGGCAATAAAATAATGTACTGGCCATGTCAGTAGTCACCACAACATATTTTGCTACAACACATGAATTAATGCTGGAAATATTCTAAATTTTTCCTATTGTCAAAAAACAATGTTAGCCCATCATTCTTTACCGTGTAAGGGAATTGCTGTTATTTATTTGAGCTGGGAAAGCTGAATGTAGGAATGCACATCTACTGATGCGTTTCTCACAGCCTGCTTCCTGCATTTATAGCCTACTTTATGTATCCTCCTGTGTATTTTTTAACAAGGTGTAATGTGCTTCCTGTTTCCCCAGGCGGTGCTCAGGCAGAAGGAGCTGGAGAAAAGCGTCCAGTGGGCCCAGGAGAATGACAAGACACTGAAGCAGATCCAGGAGTCGCTGGCTAACACGGACCGTCACCTCAGTGCATACCTGACCGACCACATCGACGCCCAGCAAATACCGCAGGAGGCTCAGGTAGCGTCAGTGTGGATTTGTCTGTGTTTTCGGGAATTTCCGGAAACAAAGATGGGTCGTTATAGCTTAACAGTTATCTGCTACTCTTCCTTTATCAGTTGACAAACATATTTGAAAATGAAGTTGCCAATTTACCATCAGCAAAAGCAGATTGCTGTTGAAACATTGTCAAGTCTTTGTCAGATTTATCATTAACAGAGACATCTGGTTGGACAGGCAGAGAAAAAAGAAAGACAGGAGAGTGGAAATACACTTGCAATAAAAATACAGATTCTCCCTTTGCATGTGCACACGCAAAGGGACCCAGGAGAGAACGGCAAATGCTCTTTTTCTCTTTGTGGTTCTAATTAAGTCTGGAGCTGCTTTAGACGGGACAGCAGGAGCACACACACACACACACACACACTCACTCTGCCTCCATGTTTTATCTCCTCCTCTAATGTCTGCTCCCTCTACATACCTACTTGTCCCTCTTTGTTTTTCTCTTTGACTCACTTTGCAGACAAATCAGACAACAGATTGTGAGATAGTGGCCTGCAATGATATAATGAATGACATGCGAGAGAGAGAGAGAGAGAGAGAGAGAGGGTGTGTGTGTAAGTGGAGAAGGGATGGAGAGATTAACTCCACGTGTGCTGTAGACCACCAGTGTACAGGATGACATTTCTCTCTCTCTCTCTCCCTCACACACACACACACACAGAGGAGGATGAGAGAATGATTGGATTGGAGGGCTGTGGATGAGCATTTGTGATTACTGGGCACTTGGTATTTAAAAAGAGAGAGGGGTGACAAAGATCATATGCATGTGTGTGTGTATGAGGGGAGGGGGGTGTTGCACCTTCTTAAAGCTTTTGAGTGCCTTCTGTTCTTTCCTTGATCCCTCTTGCCCCCTTGTGGTCAACTGAGGGAGATACATTATCAATCCATTTAATGGATCTGTTCTTTATGAATATTAATTCTTCATTTTTATTCACTTTAGTCAAATTTTTGGTTGTCATTCATAAGACTAATTTGCCTTAAACTGATGTTTTACATTCATTTGTCTTTTATTCCTAATTTGGCATTTGTTTAAAAATACGTGTTACACGTGTATGTGTGTGTGTAACAGAAAATCCAGACAGAGCTGAGTGGCCATGATGCGACCCTGGAAGACATGAGGACGAAGAACCAGGACAAAGAGAAATCCCAGAGGCTCATGGGACAGATAGACCTTACCCAGGTATTTTTTTTTTCTAATATGTTTTAAAAAGTAAAAAAAAAAGAGGGAGCTGTGACGCTCAAAGAGATTTACGGACGCTCAACTGGATCTCTCCCAGTGGGAGGCGGATGTTCTGTTTTGGAAATACCACACATGTCACAGATCCCTGTAATTGTCAGAGGATATTTCTCACACCGTGTGCACCACGTACAGATCGTCTCCTCACATGTTCACATGTCTCTTTGCCTTTCCGTAGAAAATGCTGGCAGACGTGTGGACGAAGTTCCGGCTCTTCCAGAAACCGGCCAACTTCGACGCTCGGCTGTCCGAGTGTGAGCGCGTGCTGGCTGGTGTCAAAAGTCAGGTGGGGGTGCTGGACATCCGCAGTGTGGAGCAGGACGTGGTGCAGTCGCAGCTGGAACAGTGCATGGTGGGTAACCTCATCACACTGGCCGATAGGTTCATAAATAGATGGATAGATCTTACATTAAGCTCCTGCTGTCTGTGTCTAACAGAAGTTGTACAAGGTGCTGAGTGAAGTGAAGGGGGAGGTGGAGACGGTGATAAAAACAGGCAGGCAGATTGTCCAGAGGCAGCAGACCGAGCAGCCCAAAGAGCTGGACGACAGAGTGACCGCCCTGAAACTGCTCTACAACCAGCTGGGATCACAGGTGAGAACAAACACACACACACACACAAACATGCATAATCATACGAGTCAGATTCAGAGATGGATTTACTTGATCCATTTTACGTGTGCGCTTTAAGGTAACCGAGAGCAAACTGGAGCTGGAGAAGAGTCTGAAGTTGTCGAGGAAGCTGCGTAAGGAGCTGAACGGGCTGACGGAGTGGCTGGCTGCAACTGACGCTGAGCTGACCAGGCGCTCTGCTGTGGACGGTATGCCCAGTGACCTGGAGGCTGAGGTGGCGTGGGCACAGGTATGACGCACACAGGGCACAGGTAGGACAGAGTGACATCCTGCAGGCTTAGAAGTTTAAGATGCTGGTGTGTAATAGCAGCGTTCCTAGTTTGAATCCTGCTGAGGACCTTTGCCGTCATTTCCTATCACCTCTAAACCATGTGCCATTGAAATGAACCAAAAAAAGAGAAAGCATCACACTTCCCCCTCTTCTAAAATAAAATGCCAGTGTGTGCACTCGTCAAGAAAACGCATCACATCCCAAACATTACTACTGGCGTTTTTATATTCAGTACACCTCACCAACAATTATGGGAGATATATTATTCACTCCTCTACCTGGAAACAGTTCAGCCAACCTGCAGATGCAGAGCTGCCTCACACTGGATTCCTATGACAGCCTATATTATTCTCATGTTACACCTGCAAGATGGTCTCACACCTTTTTTCATCATGTGTGATGTGAAAATAACACTTTTCCTGTGTGTATGTTTGTCTTTTTTTTGTTGAATTGCATTCAACTTCACTATGTTTGTCCGTTTCCTGAAATTGATCTTAATGCGTTTTCTCTGTACCTGTGAAGCACCTTGTAGCTCTGTTTTGAAAGGCACTTTCTTCCCCTCCCCTCTCCTCTTTTGTCTTATCCTCTCAGTCCATCCACGGGGAGACCGAGAGGCGGCAGCCTCAGCTGCAGGCCGTGGTGGATCTCGCCGAGGCCCTCAAGGCCGTGCTGCGGGGCCACGGGGGCCTGGTGGATGACAAAGTCAGTCTGCTGCACTGCAACTGGATCGCAGTCACATCCAGGGCAGAGGAATGGCTCAACCTGCTGCTGGTCAGGGAAAGCGAATTAAAAGCCTTTTTGATACCGTATTCATTTGTCTCTACCTACCTCTTTCTCCTGTCTGTGCTAAAATTATATCAAAGTCTTTAAAAATAACACATCTGTCACTGTTTGCACCCTCAAGAAAGTCTCTCCCTCTCTCTCTCTCTCTCTCTCTCTCTCTCTCTCTCTCTCTCTCTCTCTCTCTCTCTCTTTCTCAGGACTACCAGCGGCAGATGCAGAAGTTAGATGGAGAGATTGAGGAAGTGAACGGGTGGATCGACGGAGCGGAGAAAAAGATGGACGAACTGGACAGACAGGGACCTAACGACGCTGTGCTGAAGGTTATAATGTTTATGCACTGCTGCGTGTCATCTGTATCTTATGGATGTCTTCGTGTTTTTTTTTTCTCCACTAAAATCTCAAAGGCTATTTATAGATTAGATGTGAGGGCTTTCGGTCCATTAGGAAAAGAAATTTATTTGAAAATCCAGATATTATCCTCAAGTGTGCTCTCTTGTTATTAGCTGTGGAGTCAGAGTGATATATCATCAGCACACACTTATCTTTAGTTAGTGCCTGTGGGAGGCAGTGAGTGTTCACTCTACAGTCTTGTTATGGGGCTGATTGCCTTTTAATTCAGTGGTAGACAGTGAATACAAAATATCCACTTTGACTGAACACAGCACTTTTTTTCTTTGCAAATTTCCTTATAGAAAGAAAACTTTAAATACAGTGTGAGGCATGTTTTGTTAAATTTTTATCTATTCACTTATTATACATATTTCTATGTGACTTTGTGAGGCCCATTTTCCAGATCAGGTGCAGCTTTGAATGCCTCCAGGAGAGACAGCTTCTCTCACTGACTGTGTGTTTGTATCCTGCAGGTGTTACGTGCAGAGCTGGAGATGACGAGGGGTAAGATGGAGGAGGTGAGGGCTTTAGCCCAGGAACTCATGTCCACCAGGGGGGAGAACTGCCAGGCCCAGGTCGGACCCAAAGTGGAGCAGCTCAACCAGAGATTTGACACCATCGCTCAACGCATCGCCTCTGGACTGGTAGGGACGAGGGACAGTTTTCCCTCTGAATACTATTATTTTGAAACTCATCAAACAGCAATAACACACACAGTCTGAGATGGCATTAAAATGTCAGTTGTTCTTTTGGCTTGTAAACAGCTTGAGCGTTAAATTGAATCTTTTCTATTTCATCTTTCTTGCTAAATACTATAATCCAAGCTATCTCCATAAATTTGCTTCAGACTCTCTCCAGACTCCAAACTCACTAAATTTACTTCAAACTCTGACTGAACAGACTCCAAACTCTCCCTAAATTTACTTCAAAGTCTCACTAAATAGACTTCAGAACCTCTTGCTAAATGTACTTTAAACCCTCATTTAAAAGACTTCAAACTCTCACACTAAATTTACTTCAAACTCGCACTAAATCTGCTCCAACCTCTTCGACTAAATTTACTTTCAACTGGCCGTTAATGATCTTCCTTTCATTGTGTGTGTCTGTGTGCATGTGCTGCGGACATATGTGTGTGTGTGTGCACGCGGCAGACGGCAGCATCAGCCAAGGAGCTGGAGCAGTACCACAGTGAAGCACAGATCTGGCTGGAGCTCCTGGAGGAAGAAGTCAAACAGGGAGAAAACCTCAAGGAGGAGGACTTCCAGGAGGATAAGGTTTCATAAACACACACACAACAAGAGGATAATCACAACTGTTTTGACTTCCTTGTATATTATGTGTGCATTTACGAACAATGTGTGTGTCTGTGTAGGACTGTGAGGAAGGTGCAGTGAAGGAGTTACTGTTGAAAGGAGAGAACCTGCAGAAGAGGGTCCCGGATCAAGATAAGAGGGAACAAATCAGACTTAAACAGGACCAGCTCAACAGCAAGTACAACACCGTCAAGGTAATTTACACACATCACCACAGTGAGACAGACAAGTGAAGCGAGAAAGGTAAATAAGTGTTTTCATACTTAAAGCTGGAAGCTTTTCATCCTAACAGAGGAGAAATCATGGTCTGGAGACTGGCTAGGACTCAGATGCTTTATTTCTTTGTCTGTCTGTCTCAAGCATGTCTGTTAAACACATATGCTTCTATTTTAATAAACCCTGCTGTCTGTGCAGACTGCCTGACAGCTTCCATTTGTGCTAGACACTGTGACCCAAAGTGTATCGTAAGTGCTGCCAAAACAGACAAGACATTGTGTTATATTTAACAGAGTTTCTGGAAAGTACAAACAGTCCACCAGACCCAAATGTAGCTCATAAGTACTCACTGGGTCATCAGAACTGAGCCCAAAGAAAACTGAGGAAGTTAAATTATTCATCAGTCTATTGATTGATTTTGTGCTTATCAGGGTCTGGGTCACTTTGGCAGCAGGGAAGCAAAGGTAGCCCGTGTGTCTGCCTCTCTTAGTCATATCGTCCAGCTCCTCTGGGATCCCTTAGCCTGGGGTCAGCACCCCAAGCCCGCTTCTTTCCTGTGCCACCCAGTTGTTATCACACCTGATCCTTACGTCTAGACTTACAAGTGGTGAGGCCACAAGGCAGTAACCTCATGTCCACTCTTGTTGTTTGTGGTTTCTTTTTTTCAGTCCATGACTTTGCATTGATTGTTTTGTTTTTAAGTGTGTGTGTATGCACTTTGCATACATGTTAAGGCTGTATTATGAGTGTATGTATGTAATTGTTTGTGTGTGTGTAGGACCTACGTGTACTGAGGAACAGGAAAGCACTGGCTATCGCTCCCCAGTGGTACCAGTACAGGAGAAAGTCACATGATCTGCTGGCCTGGCTGGATGACATCCAACGCAGTGTGGACCAACTGCCTGACCCCCCTGAGGGAGAGAGGGTCAAGGTGATGAGACACATACACAACACATACATAGAATTAAGAATAAAATCTTAACATTTTTCTTCTTTTTTTCTCACACAAAAAAAAAAAAATCCCCATAAAGCTTGATGTCCAGCCTGGGCTGCTGTTTATCTGTCTTCCTCATCACCCAGCTTTTTCATCTCACACTGTGTATCTTTAATCTGTTCTCATCCTACATTTTCCTGGTACATGTGAATCATTTTCTTTCCTTTGTTTCTTACTTCTCCTCGTCTCCTTTGGGACAAATGGGTGGTGTCAAGGCTTTTGTGATGTTATTCACTTGGGGAAAAGGACTTTCTGAATAATTGTTCCAGGAAATCTATCATCATATCTATTTCCAGAAATAACTGCAGTTCAGTTCTTGTCCCTGGTAGAAGGCTGCAGCTTTTATCCATTTTTTTCTAATAGTCCCAGAGTTGGGGAAAAAGAAGCTAATTAAACTGTGTTGTGTGCAGCATCTTAACATCAGTAAATGATTCCTGAATTATCTTTGAGCCAGCAGTATAATTAATATTTATTATACCTGATGTCAGCTGATGTACACAATGTTCTCAGTCTATTTAAGTGTATGTTTCACTAAGCTCAAAAACAGAGTGATTCGCTGCAGCTTTAGCTAGCACAGTTTTTCATTAAAGCAGTGACTAAAAACATCTGTACATATACAGATATTACCAACATTATTTAGCTAGTTTGCTGATTTAATGGCTCATCTTTCCTGTGCTACTGTTAGGTTTTCATATTTATCATTGAATTACATCACTTGAATTTTCTAACAACTTGAAATTGAGTTGTTGAACCTCTTGAAATATTTCAGAGGGGAATTCAGACCAGAGATGATCATAGATGCTTTTCAGAGTAAAATATTCAGTTTCATATTTAAAGTTTAATGCTAAATGTTCAGTGATAATTGAATTTCAAACCAAAGTAATAATTTGTTTAAAAGATTAAAATCTTTACAGCCTTTCTAAGAACAAACAATATAATAAGAGCATCATAATCCAATAAAAATATGACTTACACTGATGTTAATGCTACATGTTTTGGAAAAGGTTTGATGGAGAAGCCCTGGACTCCGCCTTTTCTCCCTCTCCCATCCTGACTGTGTGTGTTTGTCTTTCACTTTCAGATGATCACTATGACATTTCGCTAAGCGGACACCTCTTGCGCTCGCCTCTTGCGACTCACCTGTCTTTGCCGCAACTGAGATTTCACACTGCCTGTCTTTCTGTCTGTCTGTCTGTCCATCTCTCTGTCTGTCTGACTCTCCATTCATGCAGTTCTCTGCTTCTTTTCACCTCCACGCTCCCCTCCGGCCACACATAGCACTTATCCTCTGTACCAGCCAGTGATTGTACTCCTTCTCTATATAAATAAAGTCTTAAGGCAGTGTGTGCCTCCCAATTACAGCACTTTCTCATTTTATATGGATTATTTAAATGGAGCTACATACAATATCAATATACAATATGGATTCCATGTGTATGCTTATGTTTGACACTGATATCTTGTCCCTTATATATGTTGTGTCTTTGTTGGGGTGTGTGCTAATGAGGAAATGAATGTGTTTTATTATTTTTAGTATGTATTAGTTGTCCCTGTGTGTGTGTGTGTATGTATGTATGTATGTATGTGTGCGTGCGTGTGTTGGAGCACATCCCCATGCCTCTCTGTGCTTAATGACCCCCCCCCCCCCCCTATACCCCACCCCACCACTCCTTGGGCTCAGCCAATAGCAAGTGACCACCTGGTTGATTTCGTCCAATAGGAAATTGGCTCAGAGTTCGACAAGAAGAAGGAGGAGCTTAAGGAGGTGCAGGGCTTAGCCAATCAGCTCTCAGAAGCTGGAGCCGCCAATCTAGTGGAGCCCCGCCAACTACAGCTCAACACGCGTTGGGCTGAGGTGGAGGGCAAGTTCATACCCTTCAAAAGACAATGTGTGAGTTTCACTAGGCACGATTTCTATATCTGCAGTACTAACTGAAAATACTACCAACTTGACAAAATACTAACGATCTAAGCTCTAAACCTTTAAAAGACAGTGTGTGAGTCCCTTTAAGTAGTTATAATTATTGTTTTACCAACTAATAGCATGGAACTTGCTTCTAATAACAACTACCTCCCTTCAGGTGTGGTATGCAAGCTGCAGTAGGCTTAATATTCCTGTTCACAACTAATTCTAGCATCCTAAATCCACACACATTAGTGAAAGTTTGGGCTTTAATTACAGGTATACATTTCTAAAGCTGATGTTATTCTATATTTTTCTTATGATCATCAAAGCTCATGAGAAGACCAAAACCAACAGTGACGTCACTCAGTCAGGAGGAAATAGTTCATTTGTTGAGAACTATTTTCAGCAGCGGATTAATACTCTAGTGAAGCATCAGAATGGTGTGTGTGTGTGTGTTGTGTCAAAATAAAACACAGTATATGTGTTCATGGTGACGAAGGTACATGTCACGCAGTTAAACATTGTGGCTCACTGATGTGTTTTTAATAGATGTTGGACAACAGTGGAGCTCTGAGGCACAGAGGAATAAGATATAATCAGGCTCTGGATACACACACACACACAGTAGCTGTTAGTGGAACACACTCATTGTTGGTTTGGATTTGCACATGTGATGTGTGTTAATTATAAGAAAAACAGAGAATATCAACAGACAAAAGGAAATATATAAGTCTTAGCTACAATTCCAAAAGAATGTGTTTTCTTTTAGTTCAAATTATCTTATTTATTTTATTCTAGTAACGTTAAACATTATGGAAACAAGATTGTATCTATTATATGCTCCATTATATCATAAAGTTAGCCCTGTTAGGCCCCCACTGAATTGTAGTTTAGTTTGGAAAAGTTGTGTTAGTTAACCTAAATCAGAATAGCCCTCCGATGAAAATCTGAGTTGCTTTTTTTGTTTTTCTTTGCTGCATTCTCATTTACATGTCGTATGTGTACACATGTGAAGCACTCTCACATGTTTGAATCTCACTGATTGCTCTGTCTGGCTCTGTGTCACCGCATGCCCCCCCCCCCCCCGCCCGGGTCTGCTGACCAATCACATTACACCCTCGCAGTTCCCTGATCTGCCAAACCTTGAAGATGTATGTATCCTGTTAGCCAATCATATGAGTCCACCACACACACTTACACCTCATGATGAACAACTCTTAGACTTGGACAAAATACATATCTGAGCTGTACTCTCACACTTCCACTAATGCATTTCTTTCAAGTGTGATGAGAGGAATCATGAGCACATAATTAGTGTCATTTTCATCTTTATTTGCCAAGAGATCAGAGACTGAACACACTTTTCTCTGCAATGCTCCGCTTCACCATGTACCACAGTAAACCTGGGAGCTGCCCGGGCCACTAAGCTGCTCCACTTGCGTTGTTTAGGCAATTCAGTGCGTTGCTCAAGGACTTTTCAGCAGTAATTGTAAGGAAGAGAGGTGCACTTTATTTCCCATAGGCTCTAAGCTGATGTGGGCTCCCTCAACTTTAGATTACAGCATCAAAACCTATGTCATATATGCACTCGGTGTGTTACCAAGCACATTATGAAAATGTCACAGGAGACTTTATGGATGATATTAAGAGCAGGTGTCCACAAAGCTTCTTCCTGCCCAAAGTGTCCCAAAAGATATGACAAAAACCACGGTTATTCATGATAGGATCAGATTGGACTGTGATGGTGCGATTGGCAGTGGAGTCACCAAAATACCAAACCGGTGCACATGAGGAAAATGTCCTGCTTCGCTTGGCACAAAGCGT
This sequence comes from Toxotes jaculatrix, assembly GCF_017976425.1. NCBI lineage: Eukaryota > Metazoa > Chordata > Actinopteri > Toxotidae > Toxotes > Toxotes jaculatrix. The sequence goes on from NC_054417.1 coordinate 10,817,331, forward strand.
CGCTCCTCGCCACACTCCTGGCTGCACGCCAGCAACCAAAATAGATCCCTTCATCTCCTCTCAGTGCCTGAGCAGCAGTTGAGCTATTACAGTATGCAGGACGTGCAGCATACGGTGAAGTCAGGCGCTGAATTGGCTTGTACAATGGTTTTAATACAAAGAAATACAACACAGATATGTATTCAGTCCAAGTCATCTAGAAGAAAGAGAGAGGTAAGCCAAATGATGAGAGTGGGAGACAGAGGTTATTTTCCTGCTCTTTCATGGCTTTAGCCTTTTTTGGCCTGCAGTCACCGAGGGCACATATTCAAGCTCCCAATCAATAAAAGAAAAAAAAACAATCTTTGTATCTGAAGAAGTAATGGCATCAGGCAATTTAAAACACAGCACGTCTCCATCGATTTAGTCTTAAGATGCTGGAAAGGAATCTGTGTTTACTGGCAGGAGTTGAAGATTAGTTCGGGTCTAGACGAAGACATCTGAATAAGACTAGAATAAGTGCTCGGGCCAAACTTCCTGTTGAATGTGAAACTCAAAGTCATTATTGACCCACTGACCTGGGGACTAAATTTAATTTCCATGTTATTGTTTTCATTGCCAACTTCATTCAGTCAGAGGATGCCTTGTATGAGACAAACAGTGTGTTACTTAAAGTCTCTTCCTCTGCGTCATTTGGATCCTCTCTGCTCTCGTGCCTGTGCTCAGTAACACACACTGTAGTCACAATCTCACACACACACAGCAGGTGGGTGTATGTGTGTGTGTACTAAGAGCTGGTATTATTTAGAGCTTTTACTTGTAATGTTAGTCTATAAATTAGAAATAATAAAGCTTGATAATAACAGAAGTTGAAACCCCGTATGACAGAGCTCTCTGTCTGCAGCTAGTTACCTGAGAAATTGGGACATTCAAAACTCTGGACCTTCCATTTCACTTCATAACACACATATATACTTGTCCGATGACGCAGGAATTATTTTTTAATGACTGTGCTCCTGTGTAAGCTGAAGTGAAAGGAGAAATCCACCAATTTTTTACACGTCCAGCTCTGGAGGAGCTTTGCCAAGGAAGAGCCACCAGACAGAGCAGCTCCAAATTCAGTCATCAGTTAGTGAGGGAATCAGCTGGTGTAGCCTTTCCAGTGCACTTCATCCCACCCCATTACAGACATTGTTAGTCACCCTCGGTAAACCCAGAGCTGACTCGTTAACTTAAAACCAGCAGCAATCATTCACTTTCTGTAAGGCTGCCTGAAAATCGAATGTGTGTGTGTGTTTTATTTTTGGATATAGTTAAAAAAGTCCCATTTAAACAGGTAATGTGATCGCCCCGGTGAGGTGAAATGATGATGACAGAGCCATGTGTTAATGTCCCAGCATCTCTGCACTGTGGAGAGTAGCAGCTTCAGTGGTAGAGGCAGCTTCATTTGACATGCAATAGGATAAAATGAAGTTGGCACAAGCCGTGATATGTTGCCTGGTTAGAGAAGCTACAAGCATGTGTCACATACTTGCTTATTTATATATGGAGTCAGTGTTTTTGTCTTTTTCTGACCTGCCTCTCTACTTTGTGTGTTTGTGAACATGTATGTGTTGGTATCTACTCCTTCCTCTGTGTGTGTGGGTGTCCAGGAGTACCTGACAGGGCTGCAGGGGTTGGTGCGTTCTGTGTCAGAGACGGACTTCAAGCTGAACTCTCCTGAATACTGGCCCGCCGCGTATTATAACCTGCCTCAGCAAGAGCACTGCCTGAAGGTCAGCAAGGCTTTAGTGTTTCTGTCTGAAAGCCACAGACGCTGTTTTCTCAGAAAAAAAAAAAAAAAAAGATTATGACCAGTCGACCATCGGGTATTTTAGGGCTTTGTGTGTTTTTAGTGAAATGTATCCAAATACACTTTAGCTGCCTAGCAGCACCACTAAAGCTACTTGTTATAGCTCTTTATCCTTCTGACTCTCATCCCTCTGTCTCTCCTCCACCCTGACCATCACCTTCACACACAAGGAGGTGAAGGGGAGCATTGACAAGCTGCGAGGCCCGGTGGAGGGGGCGCTGGCCCGCAGAGAGGAGATGGTATCGGGGGCACGGCCTCTGGAAGGTCAGAGGATCCAGGAGACTGCCACCCTCCTCAGTACCAACTGGGACAAGCTGAACAAGCTCTACCAGGACAGACTGAAGTAAGGAGGGGGGGCGAAGGGAGAGGGAGGGGCAAAAAAGGATGAATAGGTAGAAGGAGGGATGAAGCTGGAAGAGTTTTCTTAATTTTTTTCTAAAAACATCTTTTCGATAGTCATTATGGATCACTGAGTATGGATTGATGGGTAAAACTGGCAATTTTATCAATTAAATGTACAACAGTATGAATGAAGTGAAGGGGCCTGGGTTCACACTCTCTTTGGTTTCTCTCTGGGGCTTTTCAGGCAAAACAGAGTATCATCTTTGTGTGTTTGTGTGTGTGTGTGTGTGTCCATATCAAGGCGTTGGCAAGACTGCAACTCCAAGTGGCAGAAGTTTGTCTGGGATCAGAAGGCTCTGGAGGAGTGGCTGAATGATGCCGAGAGCACTTTGAAACTGGCTGAGAGTGACCCAGCAGCACACAGACAGCATCTCAGGGTAACGCACACACACACATAACCAGAAACACAAATATGAAGACAGCTTTGTATACACACACACACACACACACACACATGGCTGACTGTACCTGAGTGTTTTCCAGGAGGTGTAATCTTCACCTTAAATCTAATATAAATGATTAAACTTGTGAGGAACTGATCTTCTGTCTCCTGAGGACAGGTGAGCCTCCACCATGAGACTGTGTAAACACAGCAACTAAACAATGAATCTCCCACTTTGTGTGTCTGTGCGTGTGCAGGACCTGACGGAGGCCATACCCCTCCAGGAAGTGGTGTTGGGGAGAGTTAACACTGCAGGAGAGGACATCAGCCAGTTGAGCACACCAGACGATGCCTCGCGGCTCCGAACACAGCTCAAATTACTCAACTCTCGCTGGGTCAACACCTGCCAGCAGCTCAACGAGCACAAGAGGAGGTGTGTGTGTGTGTGTGTGCTGGTCTTTTACAGCCATACCAAACATGTTTGCCTTGCTTTTATGTCTCTGAGTGACATTGTTTTGGAATATTATTCATTTAATTTGTCTGTACACACCTGCTCCTCCACTGAAACACACCTTGGTGTGAAGGTTTTGGAGGATTTCCGGAAGATGTTTTTTTTTTTTAAGCTTAAAAGTGTTTATTATTTATTAAAATGTGTCTGTTATTACTCTGATGTCATTGGACAGTTAGATTTAGGTGTTTTACCTCAGACCAGAAAACCTTTGCCCCTTTCATCTGTGCAAAAATATCTACCACTGTATTCCATTCCAAGGTTGGTATGGATAGATGGAGATAGAGAGGGAGTTGTGGTTATATATTATGTGACTTATCCTACTGAACTTTCAAATGTTCCTCCATAACATTCCTGTCTGTAGAGCATATCTCACCCTCCTTTCCTCCTTTTTGTTCCGTCTTCCTGCAGGTCTGCGGAGGCACGCACAGCAGCTGCAGAGCTGCAGGAGGACATGGGCTCGATGCTGGGCTGGTTGGACAAAGCGGAGGGCGTCCTGGCCATCCCTCTGCAGCCTGCAGAGCCACAGCACATCAGAGACACTCTGAGCAAAGTCCAGGTACCATCAAGACCGAACAGAATCTGTGTGTTTGTTTGCATACCTGTAAGTGTGTGTTGATGGATGGAATTGAATATAGCTGCCACCATAGTGTAAATGAGATGCAGGTTTTTATTATTACACTCCGCTTTGAAAAGCATGTCCTCATACTGGATGTGTGTGGGTGTGTTGGTTAATTTAATTGAGAGAGTGTTATGGTTTCCAATGAGATGCAATTATATTTAATTCAAATATTCAACCTTGAAAAGACTGTATTGTTTGTGTGTGTGTGTGTGTGTGTGTGTCTCTGTGTGTCTGTCAGGCACGTGTGGAAGAGCTTCCTGCCAAGAAGGTGGCAGTGGAGGACCTGAACTCCAGACACAAACAGATAACACTTCCTGCTGACAGACAGAAAGACGTCAGGATGATCAACACTCGCTGGGTTCAGGTCAGCAGTTACCGCTGTCAGTTTACAGCATTTGTAAACAGACATTCGTCTTCACTCATCAGAACGAAGCTCAAAAAATCATACCACGAATATCAGGGTTATTTTGTACTGATACTGCATTTATTTTGCTAAGTAAATAAGAAGGTTCAGTAAGCAGTCGGTTTCAGGCTGGAGGGTGGACTGTGTCCTATGTTTAAAGCTGAAGTTCTGTTCCTGCAAAGAGCAAGACGACCCGAGACGACCCAGGTCTCTCTTGCTAGACTTTTCTTAAAGCATCAAATGATGATGAAGTGACAGGGGACCCATTCTTGTGCCTTGAGAAGAGAAGTAAATTTAGTACTGGATTTCTTACATAAAACTAATGAGTCCCTTTAAAAAAAGTTGGAATTGAGATAGCAGGGGAGGCACTGGAAAAAAAGTAAATTAGACAAGGAAGCACATTCATTTTGACAGTGTTAATTCTTCCCAAGAAGGATCCTGGTAGAGTTGCTCCATCTGTTCATGTCCTGCTTCAGTCTTACCACTAAAAGTGAACAATTCATAGTAGGTAGATCATTAAGGTCTGGGTTTTTGTAACCATAGAAACAACTGTATGGAGAGATTTGAATAAAGGAGCCTAATCAGTAAAATAGATTTAGGGTCTAATTTAAACTTTACTGCAACCAGACATAAAAATCCCCATTCATCCATATCAAGTGATTTCTCTGAGTCGGGTTAAGAGGTCATTCCCTCAGGGGTTTGATTTGCCTTAATACACCTCTTGGCCTGGCCTCACAGTCATGCTAATACACTATGAGGCTGAGATATAATGATTTGCATCATGCTAGGAAGTAAATAATCCCTGCTTGTCTCATAAACTCTGAACTGCCCAAACTCTCCTTAGTCAGAATAAACAGTTTTTAAGAGTGCCAGATTAAATGATTTATTTTTTTTAGGTGTCCAAGGCTCTGCCTGAGCGTCAGCTGGAGATTGAGGGTCTGCTGAAGGAGCTGGAGACTCTTCAGGGTCAACTGGACAACCTGTCAGCCTGGGCGTCCAGCACCAGAGCCAAGCTACAGCACAGCCCCGAGGAGCCACCGCCCAGGGTTAGGGCGCATATACAATCCGGTTTTCTTTTGTTTGTTTGGTTTTGCTTGCTTTTAAATTATCGAATCTCAAAATGCTTCTAAAGAGAAAATGCTGGCCCTCGAATAAAGGCGGCACATGCTCTCTGTCTGCTTCTTCAGCTCATCGAGGAAGTGCAACTTAAGCAACCAGAAGTGGAATTTGTTTTGGAGCGAGCTGATCAGCTGTTCAAGGACACTCCTCCCAGCCAGCCAGACAAGGTGAGTAAATCAAGCAGCCAGCACTGGAACCAACACAGTTCTGGCCTACATTCTTCTTCATATGCAGCTGAATGTATGTTGTGGAGGCATCCTATACATTTTTTTTTTTTTTACTCACAGACTGAATCAAAATAAATAAATTATTTTAAGTGTTGAAACATTGCCTTGCGTGTGCGTGCGACAGGTGAAGTATGCCAAGCTGAAAGAAGACTGGATAGTGATCCTGGAGCTGGTGCAGCAGCATAAAGAGAGAATGGCCTCTCTCCTTGCAGCCAAAAAAGCCAGTAAGACTTCCTGTCTTTGCAGACAGTTGGCATGTCTTGCCTTTTGATTCCTCTGTGTGTGTGTTAGACAGCTCTGATTACAGGAAATAATTGTTTTTTGACTATAGTGGATATTTTTTGCCAGCATTAAACTTATTGATAAGCTCCTCTTAATCCTCACAGTCTATAACTGGACAGAAAAAAAAAATGATTTAAACGTGTGTGTCCCAGATGAAAGTCTGACGGGAAGTTCCCAGCCTGACTCTGCAGCTCTGGGTCAGTTCAACAAGTCCTGGGCGGAGCTAACCGATTGGCTGACCATGCTGGATAACATGGTGCAGAACAAGCGGGTGGTGGTGGCTGACTTGGACGACATCAACGACAACATCAGCCATCTCAAGGTCAGGACCTCAGACGTCACAGATAAGTAGATTAGCAGCAGAACAAACACCGAGGGGAGGGATAGGGTTTATTGGGCTACATGAAAGTATGGCTGGGAAAATGTTGAACTGAAAGTTGCCCAACAGATTGATCATATCTGTGAACATAATTAGGATAAGCAGGCTGATAAATTAACACAACAGCCACAACCATTGTCCCAGAAAATTATGTTTCTGTACAACTGCTGCAGCAAGCAGCATATTTAAAGAATATGTTGGTGATAAACATAATCCACTATGTGGAGGAGTGAGTTATATGGTACAACCTGTGTGTATTTATTACTAATTTATTTGACTGTTGAAGAAGAAGAAACATTGATTGTGGGTTTTTTTTTTTTTTTAGGAATCTCTGCAGGAGCTGGACCAGCGTCGCCCCCTCCTGGAGAGACAGGTCACAGCAGCCCAGAACCTAAAGAACAAAACCAGCAATCAGGACACCCGCAACGCTATCACTGAACGCAGTATGTCCCTCACACACCATACGCTAAAGCTGTGAAGCTTCTCATGAACTACAAAGGCTTTTTATCATCTCTTTTTACAGAGATCAATGCAAATCCAAGCACTGAGACAAATGTATTTATAGACTGGTTTGATTCACCTGAAATAAGAATGTGGCAGCAATAGTAGCCCCTTGCTGGCATATTATTTACATGTGACACACCTTCATGTGTGCTGGATGGCAGCTTTTGGCCTACTTAAAGGAAAGGCTCGGTGCAGCAAAATATGCAGAGTTGAGCCTAGAAAACAAGCTGCTGGAGTTGCTGACTTTCATGACAGGAGTTCACCTACAGGATGCACATGAAGGGGGGTATTTACCAAGACTGGAGATGTAAATGAACCATTAAACAAGACCTGATGACAGGCTGTTTTCATGCACACTGAGCATGCAGAGGTTTTATTGCTATAGGCAGTGTCTTTTTTAATCTAACAGGCCTTCTAAATCAATATAACTGAATGCTTCAGTCAGAACATATTCGACTAAATGGGGATTAATCTGCCACTGAAAATAGTCTCCAATACATACACTATTCCCTCGCACCCATTGTGTCCAGTTATAAATCATGTGTTTGTCTTTGAGATTTTAAGTGGGCCATTGAAACTTTTTATGTAAGTCTCACCACTGGTCATGTCGGTATTAAAAGCAACTTTGTGAGATCTCACACACACATTATCATTCTGATTTTTGAACAGTTTCCCATATTTGACATTTTCTTTCCTCTTGTCATCGTAGTTGACAGGCTTCAGACTCACTGGGAGGACTCTCAGACCAAACTCTCAGACAGGACGAAGCAGCTGCACAACATGCTGCAGGACTCCACCGATTGGCTGGACGCGAAGAAGGGGGCGGACCATCTCATCAAGCGCGCCAGTGAGAGGCTGGAATCCTGGCAGGAGATCACCTACACGGTGGATGCTCTGAAAAAACAAAACACTGAACTGAAGGTGGGCTGGATATTACTCACTGGATGCATGAATATGTTGGCACTCTTATATATAAATGTGTCTAAATTAGCTTTCTAATTACTCATAATTTAGATGCACACACCATTTTTTCCACCTTGTATGTGACATTTCTAAACAGATGGCTCAAAAATATGATTATTACTCGTACTGTGGATGACTCAAAAGACATTTAAAAGGTCAGTGTGAATCATGGTGTTTGTTTCAGTTTGACAGTTCCCTTCTTTTCCCTCGTCTTTCCCTCCCTCTGTCCCTCTGCAGCTCTTTATGAAAGAGCTGCAGCAATGGCAGGGTCAGGTGGACAAAACCAACGCACTGGCTGACAAACTGCTGACACTGTACGCCAACGACGACACGCACAGGGTCACCCAGGTCAATGATAACATGATGGCCACCTGGAAACACATCAACAAGCGGTAATGAAACACACCGTCGCTGTGTATGATCAGAGATACACAACATATTTGGACACAGAAGAGAATAAATCAAAAAGCAACTAAAATAATAATAATAATAATAATAAATTCCTGTAGAAATGAGAAAGAAGTGTTTGACAGCTAGAGAGAGAAGTTGGTGCTGGTGCAGGCGTCTTGTCATGCATGTGTGTGTGTGTGTGTTCAGTGTCTCGGACAGGGAGGCAGCTCTGGAGGCAGCTCTGAAGCTGCTGCAGCAGTTCTACCTGGACCTGGAGAAGTTCCTCAACTGGCTCACGGAGGCTGAGACGACCTGCAACGTGTTAATAGACGCCACCAACAACAAGGAGAGACTGCAGGAGCAGCCTGAGGCAGCCAGGAACCTGCTGGGACAGTGGAAGGTAGGACACACACACACACACAGCTCCTCCTTAGTCTGTTACATATTCCTGTCCTCCAGTCTGTGCACAGCTCCACTGAGGGATTTCCAGGTCGCTCACATTAAGATGTAGCTGATTTACCTGGTAATTTACTGTGTAATTACAACATTGATTTTCATTGCATTTCATTGCAATAAGGGTACAAATCAATGTGAATGATTTCTGCCCTTGTTATAAAGTTGAACAGAATTTTCCACTGAAGAGACTAACTTTGGTAGACACCCACTCAACTTGTCTAACTCAGACCACTAAAGCCTCTCATAAACTTGAGATAAACATGAGGACTGTGGATTTTCTCCCACTCTTCTTCCACTGGAATCACATCAGGAAGGAGTCTGTCCATCTCCTTTGTGGACAGGTGGGACAATTACAGGCCCAATAAGTATTTCAGTGCACATGTAGACATGTGAGTATAGTTTTAAGACAGATGTTTTAAGACAAATGTCCACCTGTCCCTTAATGTGAAGGAGTAGCATCGGCGCACACACTATACAGCTGCACATGATCAGCACATATGAGATCTATCAGACATTCAGAGTTTACAGAGTTTAAGACACTCTTCCTTGACTCTCTGCCCCAGCTGGTATGATGGGAATGTTGACATGGCAGAATAGAGGGATTTCATTGGTCTGTAGCTGCTTGGTAGACAAATGCAAAATCCCCCCCACTGCATTGTGGGTGTTGAAGGGAAGGCTCTGTTCTGCGAGAGAACATATTTTGACCCTCGGCCCTCACCCTGCACCCACACACTCTTTCTGGTGCTACGGCACATGCACGGATTCACACACACGCGCGCGCGCACACACACACACATTGTAAAAGGAAAAACAAAGGCATACATGCAACATTTTGAAAAATGGATTTTCTAACACACAGTGCTGCAAATTCAGTCTGTGCAGACTTCCTGTCTACACACACACACACACGCACAGCTCTCTCAGTACAACAGCAGCACTGTATGCAGTGCTGAGATAGTCTTCTGTGTCCAATTATAATGGCGGGGGGAAACGCAGCATCGCATCCAGAGAGCGCACACACACACTCCTGGGCTACAACACTGCATGCAGATAACGTTTAATTGGCAAATGAGCGCGCTCATCGTTTTATGCACCAAAGTCTCTTTGCCTCTTTCCTCCCTCTTGCTTCGCTGTCTCCCTTTCTCACCCCCTCTGTCTTTCTAACTCGCTCTGACTCACACTCAACAGCACTCCATCTCTCTCTTTTTATGTGTAACTACTCTATTACGCTCCCTCCCTGACTCTTCGTCTCTAAATCTCTCCCTTTTGTCACACACACACATTTGAACAGAGGGCATTCTTATGCAGTTACACTGGGAGCTAATCTTGATGGACTAGCAGAAGCTAGAAGATGCTTCTTCTTCTTCTTGACATCTAGCTTTTTGGATACCAGAGTAAAGTTTGGAAGATGCTGCGCAGGAAGGTCTACCATGTTCAGGTTGGAAAAGAAAATCAAGCAGTTTTCTTTTATCATTTATCTGTAGCAGAAAAAATGCTTTGTTAAGTAACTACTGAGCATTAGAGAAGCAGAGTTTTAATAAAAGAAGTGGTTGGTATCTGTTTTTGTATATATACATAAATCTAAAAGTCTAAAACTAAGCTGATTCCACTCTTCAGATGAGGCATTTGAGGTCAACTGAAGAGCAAGTATAGTGAAGTACTTTTCTCAAAAATGTGATAAAATCCCATTCATCAGTCTGACACTACACTCCACCTTCACTGTCCTCAGTGTTTTCTATTTGTTCGGCTCTTGTCTGTGTCCTATTCGCTGGGTGCAATGACCCAGTTTTCCCTTCAGGTTATCATTAACATTTCCTGTCATCTAATTTATCATAAAACTTCCAGTGAATGTAACGGTCTTCAACAGGACATTTTAAGGATACTTTTCAAGGCCCTGCTTAAATTTGAACAGATGAAATGCCATCGCAACATGGCTGATTCAAGGACAATAAGTGCTTTGGTACTTTTGTTAATGCGACTTTAAGGACAATCTTTGAGACGGTTTTACGACTACAGGACGTTTTTAAACTACGAGGTTTTGGAAGTGGAAAAATAAATTTAAAAAAAATTTTTTGAAGTTAAAGTAGAAATCCAGTTAAAGAATATATGGTACCACTTTTCAGGTCGCCCTTTACAATTTTGAATCCCTAGTTAACGGTTTTACTAAATGTTTAATAGATTATTTGTAAAGAGAAGAAACATGGGTTGCCAGGTTGTGGAAAATCCTCCTCTAGCTCCTCAGGAAACCCTCTCAAATAGACTCCTGTCTCTAATGATGAAAACTACTATATAGAGAGGTGAATACATGTAAATGAGTATTTCTGGACTAATTGATTTAGTTAATTAAGACTTTAAGTGGGTAACTTAGTGGAGAGGTAGCAGCACTCAGGTAAAAGTAAAGACAGTGGCATTTAATTTGCTCTTAGATGCAGCAGTGATTGACGTCACATTTGTTACTGTCTACTTGTTGAACTTTGTTGAGCTTTGTTAGGCTAAGTACTTGGTTCCCTTCTATCTTCTTATCAGCAACGTTAAGAGTTTCAGTAATAGATTGTATGAAAAATACACGCAGGTGGGAACGCCGCTGTCGTAGCTACCAGGCTGAATAACACGTTTTGACATTTCAACGCGACAGAAGGTTCCGTCCACAATGCATTAAGTCCTGCATTATGGCTCAATCCTAGAGAGTAAATCACTCTCTCAGCTCCTGATCCCATTACTGAGCACTCTAACCAAGCACTGGAAAAAGTGAATTCCTGAAAGATGGCTGCCATTACCAGGAAAATGAAGTGTGTGCTCCAACAGAATTTACTGCTCTTGCTTTTTCCCACGGAGTCTTACTGTGTGTGTGTGTGTGTGTACGTGTGTTAACAGGACCTCCAGGCAGAGATTGACAACCACACAGAGCTGTACCACTCCCTGGATGAGAATGGCCAAAGGATTCTTACCTCTCTGGAGGACTCAGGCGATGCTGCTCTGCTCCGGAAACGCCTGGACAACATGAGCCAGCGCTGGAATGACCTGCGCAACAAGACCCTCAGCATGAGGTGATTGGGGGGGAACTTCCTGCAGCACAAAGCAAAAGAAATGTTGTGACTTTGATCTGGAAAATCAAGAAACAAAAATGTCTGCGTTTGTGTTTCAAGGGCCCACCTGGACTCAGAGATGGCCCCGTGGAAGAGGCTCCACATGTCCTTGCAGGAGCTCCTGAATTGGCTGAGGTTTAAAAGTCAACAGCTGGAGCAGGAGCCGCCTGTAGGAGGCGATGTTCCCGCCGTGCAGACACAGCTGGACACACACCGGGTAGAAAGACACACACACACACACACACACTGTGTGGGACACAGACAGACTCGGTGCTTGTCTCTGCAGCATTTTGCTTGAAAATGTCACATTCTGGTTTTTCTGGGGTTGGTTTTTTTTTTTTTTTTTTTCTCAGAAATATTTCTGAAGTTGGGTTGTTGAAATTTGTAGAAGATACAAGCCATGTATTCCTAATGCACTTCAATAAGCACTCAGCTCAGTGGTTCACATGTTGATTTTGTGTAATATCAGGAAAGTTTTGTGGTATAACAAGATAAAACTTAGAAACATTTCTCGTTTTAATGAGACACCTAGAGTTTGATTCATGCCAAACCTTTCATGATTTAGCAAAACAGTTTCTAGAAATAACAAGACAATGTGTCATTATAACAAAAAAAAAAAAAAGATGTCATTAAAACTAGAAACAAATTCAACAAAGGACAGATATTTTTTTAATTGTGGCAGCAATATTCTGTCTCAGCAGAGACATCCTGATCAAACTGTCTCATGTCTGGTTAACTTGCTCTTGCGTGAGGTTTACCGACACACATATAAACAATGAAAGTGCTGCTGATAATTAAATGAGTTGTGTGCTTTCACAGGGCTTCAGGAGGGACTTGAGAGCCAAGGAGCCAGTTGTGACCAAGTCTCTGGACGACGTAGGAGTCTTTCTTTCAGAGCTGCCCCGAGAGTCACCATCACCTGAGCAGAGAGGTACTCCTTCAGCACTGAAGACTCTCTGTACTTTGATTCTTTTTATGCTGGGTGGATTACCAGCGTCAGCACTTTAACCACTATAAGCTCTTTGAATGATTCATTTACATTTGAAAAGACCTTGTATCTTCCTGTATGTAAATACGGGAAATGGCTCATTAATTAGTGGCATTTTCATCCAACTCTCAGAGCACTACATAAAAGGAAAATATGAATGAGTGAATAGAACAAACCTGTGTCCTGCGCGGACTTAAAGCTCCTTTTCCTCTTGTCTCTGAGTCACACAGTGAACTCTGGACCCTAGTAACAGCCTGGTAACAACCACACGTGGAGGTTAGCACACACACACACACACACATACACAGACTTTTCCTGTAGCGCCTTCTGCCTCATGGCAGCAGCCCGGTTACCAGGCTCATAGAAAACAGCTGAACTTTTAACTGTGGCCCATTAAACCCATTCAACTGCCAACTCCAACACACTCCGAGAGCACAGAAAGAAAAGGGAGAACTCCAGCTGCTAATCACTGCTGCACCGAGGGAAACGAGCACTGTTTCCTTTTAGAAAATCATTCTGTCTCTGCAATTTGACCTTCCCATTGGATGTCTAAAAAGACAGAATTGACGCCGCGCCTTTGAGTGGGTGACATTTTGCTTGGTTTAAATTCAGTTTGCTTCCCCCCCCCCCCCCAAAAAAAAAGAGAGCCCATGTCTCCATAAACAGCCTAAGTGGTTTGACATATAAGCGAGACGGTCTCTCCGGAGCTGGTCTTCGCTGTCGCAGCAAAAATGCTTGTGCTTTCGGTTGCTTCAGAAGAACTAACAGGCTTTTAAACTCAAATGGACACATCTTAAATTGCAGCCGAGGAGAGTTTGGACGGTGCACAGGTGGGAAAACGTTCAGCGGACAATCACAGCAGGGCCTCAAAGAAATGAAACACAAAACACGACGAGAGATTGAAAGGTGCTGCGGTGGCGTGACATTTGCAACAATGACAATTCTTACAATGGCTCTTTTGATGAAAAGAAGAAAGAAGTGTTTGTCAGACACAGGAGACATAACAGAAATACAACTGCGGGAGCTCTTATTCTTTTAAATAATGATGTTCATGTTTATTCTTGTTAGGACACAAATTTTCACATATACTCACATATATTTGAGATCGACGGATTATGTGTGGACATGCTTTTATTTAGGTGTCCCAAAAGCCTATTTTCTGTCTCAACTTTTTGAGCTTTTAGTTATGGACTTTGACAAACAGCTGTCAAAGTTAACTAACTCTTGAATGAAAATGTGGTGTCCATAGTGGGGTGCTTGGTTTATCAGAGCCTTTTCACTGAGACACATATTTTTTCCCCCGTATTCTCCAGACATCAGCCCAGAGGAGCGTGCCCAGAACGTGGGGCGAGTCCTGCGCAAAGAAGCCGACGACGTGATGACCAAGTGGGACAAGCTCAGCGCCGACTCGGCCGACTGGCAGAGGAGGTTGGAGCTGGCTCTGGATCGGCTGATGGAACTCCAGGAGGCGGAAGACTTGCTGGATGGACAGCTGAGGCAGGCGGAGATGGTGAAGGATGCATGGGAGCCCGTGGGAGACCTGCTTATTGACTCTCTACCGGAGCACATCGAGAAAGTCAAGGTCAGACTGAACGATGCTCACTTCAAATTTAGCATATGTGTGTCAGTAAATTCTACCAGTGTCAGGTTTTTTCTTGTAGGTTGTAGGTGACTTTACAAATCATGCTGTCAGATAATCAAACACAACAGACAAATATCTAACAATAAAGTCAGCAGTCAGGGGTAAAGTAATTTATTATTAACCATCAGGCCTTTCACCGTGTCCAGCATGCCGGAGCTGAACAGAGCCCTTATTGGATTTTGTTCCATAAAGCAAACCTACTTTGGGCCAAACACTCCTGTATATAATTTAATGTAAAGTGTAATGCAGACTGCTAGGTTTCTCAGGGTCTGTCTTTCAGATTCATTTGTGTGTGTGTCTGTGTGTGTGTGTGTTTTGTAGGAGTTCCAGGAAGAGATTGCTCCGATTAAAGATGACGTAACTCACATGAACCAGTTGGCGTCCACTTTCGGTCCACCACCCGACATCCAGCTGTCGCCTAGCAACCTGGAACGCATTGAAGATCTCAACACACGCTGGCGACTGCTCCAGGTACACACTCCTGCGCACAAACACACACAGTTATTCAGGTGTGGAAACACAGTTAGTTCTGTGCAGCATATAGGCTGCCTACATGCTGTCATGCAAGAAGACTCAGAGCATGTCTACACAGAACGTGTTTCAGCTGTGTTTTTTCAGTCTGATGGAACAAATATGCCCGCTTTAGTCAGTCGAGTTGTCTATACAGGGCGTGTAACAACTTGCGTTTCACTCTTCCAAAAATACGGGTGACCTACACTCAGAGCAGTGCCTGAACGCATCCTGTGTAGACAGAGACAGAGCACTGAAGCTGCTGCTGCTGCTGCTGCTGTATTTACTGCTCACAGTTCAAGTTGACAGGGAAGACAAGGAAATAAAGAAACACTGGAGCTCCTGGAGTGGAAACATTCCCAAATCCAGTGACCCTTACCCTTAACTCTGATGTAGTACATCTAGAACCAGGTCCCACAAAGAGGGGAAATACTAAACAGTGTATATGCTAGTTGTGAACCTATCCTGTAACCCCACAAACTACTGCAGTGCGTTATTGATGTGCTCAGTGTCTTTGGAAGTAACGCACAGTTACTACCTATAGGTAGTAAGCTAGTTAGTCGTACATGCTAACTGCTTCAACTCACGTCAGAGCGGATAAA
The DNA here is from genome assembly GCF_017976425.1 of Toxotes jaculatrix. Classification (NCBI taxonomy): domain Eukaryota; kingdom Metazoa; phylum Chordata; class Actinopteri; family Toxotidae; genus Toxotes; species Toxotes jaculatrix. Next base: position 10,832,627 of record NC_054417.1, read on the forward strand.
CACACAGTTTAATCCGTTCCTGCTCTTGTGCTTTTGGTTTTGGAAAAGCTAAGAGCCCACATACCACTCTCCGAACTTGTTAAATGCATCGCGTCGCACTCTAGAAGCCGGACAGGTTGTGCCTCTATCAGTCTGAATGAACCCAGTGGCAGCCGTGCTGGAAGTCAAGACAGTGATTGTTAGCGGGGGTGACAGATAGAGCCAATCAGCTGCCAGAGACACCAGCTAATGCCGAGGAGTCCCAGTTGGAGTCGGGCGCCGCCGTGACACCGCAGTGATGGGACCTGACGGCTGGTCTCTCTGAAGTTAGCACCTGACCAGATGCTTGCTCACACACAGACACACACACACACACTTTTCCTTGTAATGAAGGTGAGAAAATCAGTTTTGTCCTGGCCACTGATATCCTGTCTTTCTTTTGTATCATCTTTAAAAGGCCTCTGGAGTTCCCTTAAACTTAAGAGCGTTTTAAGCCAAAATAAATGTGACAAATAGATGTTATGTATTGTAAGTTTGTGAGTAGAAGTGATGTGTGTGAAGCCTTTTTCTCCCTTTATCTCCCACTTTTTAGCAGCTTGTTAAGAACAGGCCTTGGTCAGAGGCTGTGATCATCTTCTCCTTTCATTTTCACCCAGGAGAGGATTTTTTTCCTCTCTGCTCACACTGACATAAAATAGTTAGTTCTAAAAAAAAAAAAAAAAAAGAGAAATTAACATTTTGTTTGGACAGAAAAGAGGATTTAACTGCCAGTTTTTGAAAAGTCTGTTTCCACTGCAGGTGCTTTATTGGGAGCGGCGTGTTTGCCCAGGAATTTTGGCAACACTTTTAATGGCAGGGTGGTAGAAGCCTGTGTGTGTGTGTGTGTCTGTGTGTACGTCTACTCAAGCACACGCCTGCTAATGTGAGTGCGTCCGCTGTGTTTTTGTGCCTCCATGTTTTCTGCTTTTGTCAGTGTGGCTTAAATTATAGGTGAGTGCTTGTGCTTTTGTTATAGATGTGTGCAAGTGTGTGTCTGTGTGTGTGTGTGTGTGTGTGTGTGTGTGGTACCTGCACATTCAGGTCACTTTAGTCGGTTCACAGTGTTCTTTCGTGCCTAAAAGGTCGAAACTGATTGGCCGACACGAGGACACAGTGCGCTCAGAGTAATTGCGACAAATTCCTACTCAACAATCCCACTTCTCTCGTTTGTACAACTCTAATTAGGTTACCATGGATACGGGAAAAAACAACTCAGGCAGAAATGGATTGGGTGAGGTGGACTCGAAGGTAATTTCATCGTTTGGTTTCATGTCTCATCGAAGCCAAAAAAGCAGGACTCTTCAACACTGTAATATCTTCATCTTCATCTGTTCTTCATCTCATACCATGAATCACACACACTCCCCTGACAGTGTGTCATCAGTGGCCTTCTCATTTGGTTTGTGGATGAAAGGCTTGATGGTTAATCAAGCAATCTGTCCACTCAGACTGGATAATAACCCATTTCAGTCCCTCAGCTTCAAGACTTCTATCCGAGAAAGTTGAATTATTCACTTTTTTTTTTTTTTTACTTCCTGGAACAAAAATCTGCCACTAATCAGCTTCTGCCAAAGCTCCCCATGCCGATGTGAGCTGCGTGTGTTGCCTGGGAACATTAGATCATTGAACACTATGTCAGGAAGCATCAGCGGCTCCTCTGGGGACATTCAGCATCAGCTGGCTTTTTATATGAATATACTGCAGATTAGAAAGGCTTAATGGAGGGAGCAGATTTTGAGAAAGTCTCAATACTGGAGTAATCTTTTATTTATAAACTCAGCGTCGACTCAACGATGTTCAGGCTGCTTGAACGGAGATGGATGGAATTTGTGGCTGAGGGGAAACTTACTTGCCAATTCGATGTGTGTTATACAGTTTGTGTCTTAGGCTACGTTCAAACTGACTTGAAAGTGGCAGTGACAGTGTCCTTCACACTGCCTGATCAGTCAGTGAAGCACCAGTTTCCACAGGTGATCCCTGGGTCAGGTCAGAAGCACTTACCTGTCTGTTTTTCCAGTGAAACAGCAAATTGTGTGTGGTGCCATTTTTTTTTTTTCCCCAAGGATGTGCCACTGTGCCTCCTTGTCATTATTAGTTTGGAATCACAGGTGTAAACACTTTTGGTACAGGTTGGTACGCCACCTGAATGCACGGTATCGTTTCTCTTCCCCTCTTTCTGTAAAGATGCTATTGTTTGTGTTTAGTTTCTAGGACTGGTTGTTGTTCTTTTCAAGAATTCTTATAAGTGGTGTATTTGCAGGCTTTGCGTTGTCATAAAACCCTTGACTTATTCTCCACCTGTGTGAATAGAATACAGGGAAAAAAAAAATATGAAAGAAAAAGTATAGGTTTATGTAAAATCAGTGCCAACCAAAACAGTCTGCAGAATAGGTGTTTAAATTTGGATCAGTGATGAGCTAAAAGTTTGCAGACTGGACGGGAATCTGTGAGCGTGTGTGTGTGTGTGTGTGTGTGCGTGCCCCGCCTGGCTGAGCTCTGCCTCTCTGTGTACCTACATGGCCGTGCTGATTTAGCACAATTATCTCGACTCCATCTAGATAGACAGCTCATTCAGAAGCTGGAGGAGACTCGCGGGAGACTGCATCCTCTGTAATTCCTCCACTACAAATTCAATTATCTCTCCCATGCTTGTCTTTGTGCCTCCTCCCCTCCCCTCCCCTCCCTCTCCCTCCATCTTCCCATCCTTGTATCTGTTGCTCTTTCTTTGCAGTGAGTATATCATTTGTCGCCGTTCACAGTGACATAAATAAAAATCACTCCACAGTGTTTTCCCATCATCTCATTTTAAACGGGTCTGTTTCTTTGAGGAAGAATTACGGTTGAAAGGTTTCCTGTGGCTTTGAAATTATTATTTGTCCTTTTTCCTGGGAAATAAGGATTCCTCGCCATAATCTGTTTGGTTTAGCCAAGTATCTAAAGGTTTCTGTCTTTCTCTGTCAGGTCTCCATCAGCGAACATCTAAAGCAGCTGACGGAGGCTCACAGGGACTTTGGCCTTCTGCAGGGTGAGTAAAAAACCTCATACATCAGACTGTTGACAACTGACAGGATACCCAGATACTCCAGAAGTGAGGCTCTCGTTCCTATCACAGTCTCACATGCATGACAGCATGTGGATTTAAGTCCTTCATTGATTGATTGGTTGAAATAGATGTACACATTCTCTCCAGCCTTTTTCAGTGTCAAAATTTCCACTGTCCTTATGCTTAACACACATAAAAGATCAAGGGGGAAAAAAATCTGCCTGGGATAGTAGGTAAATTGAAGTCTCTGGGGATGAGACACCATTCACAGTGTCACATTTGTCCATATATAAATGTTCCATCCAGCATGGCAATGGAAATGTAATAGATATAGCAGGACGGATGGAGAGGGTGATGGGGTTATGATAAAGATGACCGTGATAATGATGATGTGGATGACACTGTGAGAATGTACACGTTTTTCATATCTCACTGCTATATTAATACACACCGCATGTGTCCTGGCATTTGTCCCCACAATGCACCGCTCTGTTTTTAACTGCAGCAAATTTTACCCACGGGCACAGTAGCTGCTTATACAGCGGGTAAGTTTCAGATTGGTTAGTGGATGCATTCCAACTGTGCTGACAACTCCCAGATTCCCAGGCTGCTTTAATAGTCGTCGTGCCAACTCTTGTGGGGCATAATAAGTGACATCATTTGCAGTATCTCTTTTTTTTTTTTTTCCTGCTGTTTTTCATTACCACGTATACGACGTTGAGATAAGAGGAAATTTTTTATGTGATATTTTGGTCCGGATGGGCTTGCTGTTGTTGATCCTGCAGTAAAATGTGTGCGTGTGGGAAAGTTTCATAGCCCGCAGATAGTGTGTGAACAGTTGTGACTCCTGTTTCTCTGTCTCAGCAGGATCCGTAGAAAGCCCCTTCGAGCAGGGCGTCTCCCCGAATAATGTGCCCTACTACATCAAGTAAGTACTGCCCTCTAAGGTCCACTTCACTGCTATTTACACACTAAGACTACTTACAAATGCTGACCGACAGATTAATTTAGTTAATGTTAGCTCTTGTGAGGCTGACATAGAATTAACACTGACTAATGAGCTGGTTAAATGTTAAGGGACACAGCTTTAAAGTTTGAGTGTGCTAACCTTTTGTGCTTTGCATTGCCACTAAAGAAAACATCCTGGACTCCTGTTAGAACCTGTAGTTTCACTCACAGGTTTCTAGACCTCCTGCAAGAAAAAAAAAAAAAAAAGTTTGTATCCCTTAAATGAGTTAAGAGGATACAGCAGGTGTTACTCTACATTTTTCTTATTGTCAACAAATCCCATGAAAAGACTCAAACCCGCTATGTGTCGGTCTGTCCTGTGTGTTTCCCTGCTCTGTCGGTTGCTCTCAGCTCCAGGACAAAAAATCTTTTAAAACGCTTAACGAATTGTTTCGTTTCAGGGCTCAGTAATATCCCAAAACAGATGGTGACTGTAGTTTTTTTTTAGCTCAGGAGGAAATAGTGCATTTGTTGGGGGCTATTTTTAGCACATTTTTTTGGTGCTGTATTTGGGAGTATTTGGGGCAACAGGACAGTTTGTGCAGAGGGAGAAGATGAATCAGGCTTCGGGTACACACACAATACTTGCTGTTGGTAGGATGCATTCATTGTTGGTTTGTGTCTGCACATGTTGACAAGAAGAAAAGTTCGGAATATATCACCGTGACTTAGATCTGGCTTCTCTTGATGAAATAAGCTCTGTCGTTTTCACCTTTACAATCTGTTTCCCTGTATCTTGTATGAAAAACTGTATGTGCTGGAAACCACTTCTGTTCACTCCATACCTTTTTATCTAGCAGGATGCACAAACAGAAATGAAAAGCCTTAATATTCCACTCTTCTCATCAACTAAAAACGTCTCTCCTCACTTGATTTTATATTGACTTTTGCATTAAGTCCCACCAGAGCAGCTATATTCAGCAAAGGGCAGGCGAAATGTTGTTTCCTGACTTTTACTAACTGAGGCTGGACTGTTACAGTGTGACTTGTAGTTTACGGTTTACTTGCCTGGTATCACTTATCTAATCCATTCGGCCTTTCTGTCTCTCTTCGACGTGTTCGTCCATCTGTTTGTCAGGTCGTATTTCTTACATGTATTTCTTCATATCTTGACACTTCATCCATCCATCCATCCATCCATCCATCTGTCCATCCAAACGTTCAGCCCTGGATAATGACAGAGAACCAAAGCAGATGCAAACTGATTTTTAATGCTGGGGACAGTTTGAGTTTAAGGCCGCAGCTTTACGTTAAACTGATCCCGGGCTGGTTTTACAGTATTGCTCAGTCATTCATTTTTTTCCTTCTGGCTGGTTCGCTGAGTCACTGTGGTGATCCTTCAGTCACTTTGGCAGGTTGAACACAGGTCCTTCTGATGCCTTTGCTTTCTTTTGTTTATGTTTTTTTTTAACATAATAAGCTTCTAGCTGCTCTTTGAAATATTGCTGTATCCTTTAACACGATCAGTACAGTGTAGGGAGTTGAATTCATTGCTATATTTTGTATAATTCTGCAACTCCGTCAAAATGATGATGCTAAGTTATCCACAGGGGTAAGTGTGCGGTTTCTAATGAAGTTTATATGAAAACAAAATTTGAAGCAAACAAAGTTAGTCTCTATAGTTCAGTTAGCGTTTTCCCTGCTGCTGCAGATAACATTATTATCTTTACAAGGCTCAAATAATGTGCTAAAACTTATATTAAAACTTAGTAACATGATTTCTCAATATTTTCCCCAAACTGCCATCTAACCCTGACGTTTTGTAAGTCTGAGGTCAGTAGGTCAAAACAATTTCATTATGCTTGTTGAGCAGCTGAGTCCCAAGTTGCGGTGCAGTGCGTGCGCTGGTGAATGCTGGGAGATTGTTTACCAATCGTCAGCAGATAGCAGACGATTCGGAGGTGGGATGTGTTAGCTTTAGTAGTAAGCACGGTCTTGCAACTTATGCCTCAACGCTGCAGGATGCACAGAGGAGCGTCTGACTGTCGCTGAGCTGGTACAGAAAGGAATTTGGAGGCACATGGAACGGTTGGATACGTTTTATGTGTATTTTATGTTGATTGTAAGCAATAAGAAGATGTCCTCATTCATTTAAGTAAGTTGGGGGAAGGCTAGGATTAATCTGGAGGGGCTTTAAGCTCTTCGGCAATGCCAGAACTTTTCAAACTTTACAAAGTCGTGCTGAGTCATGATTAGTCCCTGCGACACCAAGCCTATAGGACGGACTTGATTGTTGAAGTTTTTGATGTGACTGTGCCTTTATCCTGTAATCATTACCCCAGCGCCTGCTGATCAGCAAGCTCTACATAGCTATAAGCACCTCCACCTCACATTCCTAACTCATTGGTCAGAATAACCCCGCACTGTGATTGGTCGGCATCACTTCATGCTCCTTCTGCAGTCAGAGAGCTCACAAGAAGGCTTGGTAATCAGCAACTAGCAGCTTGGCATGTTAAACTCTGAATGACTGAGTGAGAGAGATTCCATTAACTGGCACGACACGCTTGGTTGCTTTGGAGAGTTTTAAATAACTTGGAGTTGGACATGGAATGAACTGAAAACACACTTGAGAGTGAGAGAAAGAGGGAGGAGGAAGGAGGGAGGGAAAGAGAAGTGACAGATTCTTCTCTCCACATGCAGAGAGAAAGGTGGACCCGACCAGATCACCGAGACACTGTGAGTGCCAGCTGACCACACAAACACACACACACACACACATACAAACCCTCCACTGTGTGCAGCATGAACACGCACAGATTATATATACAAAACGGGCACATGCACATTAACATTCACACACTAACACACTGAATATGGACACAAGTATGTGGACACAGAGATTACTCTCGCGTGGTTGTTGGGTCTGACGTTCCAAAACCATAGGCATTAATCTGGTGCCACTGTTTTTCATTTAGTCAGATACAAGTAGGGAGTAGTTTCATTTTATGCTGTTATTAAAGGTCAGAAAATAGATAATAAATATCAGTTGCAGTTTTCTAGAATCCAGTGTACCTCACTCAGTTTGCATTCGAAACTTTTGGATATCAAGTTGTGAGAAGAGTAGTATAGAGTTGGATTCTTTCTGAGGGACTGAGAGTCAGGATATCTCTGCCCCTGCTGCTTTAAGTTTGACCACTCTTTGACCAGGTCTGTCTCTTGAGAGTCCCTGAACTTTATGGACGTGCAGTACTAAATTGCTGGAGTAACCCTTTAAATAGAAGATCTGAGTATTTCATCACCAAGAACATAAGTGAGGTCAGTCAGTGATGGTTGTGGTAAACCCTGGCCTGCAGACGGCATTCCAGTACATCCCAAAGGTGTCGGATGAGGATGAGGTCAGTGCTCTGTGCAGACCAGTCAGATTCTACCACACCAGACTGGGAAAACTAATCCCCAAACTGTTGCCACAAACTTAGAAACACCCTATTGTGGCCAGTTATCATTGTATGCGTCACTGGAACTGTGTGGCCCAAACCATTAAAAAAAAAAAAAAAATCCCTGACCAAAGGTATGCAACGTTTACAGGGGTATCCACATACTTTTGGCCATATACAGTACATTGCAGGCTTCACACACACTGCGGCAGCCAATGTGCATACAACACACCCACCCAGGCTACAGCCTACACACACTTAACACACCCACACACCGTGTCTCATGCAGACAAACACTTTCTCATACACATTCAGAGCACAGTGCAACAACATATGGCCGACCAACTGCTTCTCGTGCACGATCACTTGTCTGCTTCTGATTTGATGATTTAGATGATTTCCTCAAACCTGTACCTGTACCCCCCCCCCCCCCCCCACAAACACCTGTGATCACCTCAGTCTCTCTGCCACACACCACACACATCTGCTCACGCTCAGGTATGAAGACACAGTGTTGTGGGGGGGGGGGGTAAAATAACAGTTGAGACTTGCCTATAAATTACAGACTGTTTTCTCTTTGCTGGTGCAACACAGTGTTTCTCTAGCCTTGAACACTGACTCCCAAAGTAAAGAGACCCCCCCCCCCCCTTCCCCCTTCCTCCTCTTCTCCCCCCCCCCCCCCCCCCCCCCCCCTCTCTCTCTCTTCCTGTTCCTCCTCACTCCTCTGAGCCTTGTTAAAAGCAAGAGGTGCCTTTTTCTGCCTACTTCACCCCCTCCTTTCCCTTTTTGTCTTTGCCTCTTTTCCCATCTTTCTCCCTCACTGTCCCTCTGTCTGTCGCTCTCTCCATAGCATTGAATGTTGTAATCTGTGTGCCTTGAAAAGCAAAGAGCCCCCCCATCTCTCTCTCTCCCTCTCTCTCTCTCTCTATCTCTCTATCTCTCTCTCTCTCGTCAGGGAGGTGAAAAACCTCCTCGGATGGTGTCGAGGCTCCTTTGCTTTCAGATACAGGGGCATGGGGGAAGGGAAGCAGAGGCAGGGAGCCTGAGCTCCGCCTCGTCTAGCTGAGCTGTGTCAAGTTTCTCCGGGAAAGTGAGGACTAGGAAACGTGGCGAGTTGAATTTCAAAATAAAAGCATCAACAATTTGCTTCATTTAAAATAAAAATATCAGATTTGTTGTGTGGCCATTAAATGTTTGTCCTATGTCCAGTTTTTTTAGATATCGACAGCCAAGGCCACACTAAACCAGGAGGCCCCAGGGCCCTTGTTATTTAGATTTTAGTTGACTTGTAATTTAACACTGCAAATGCACAATTGTAATGAATTGTTACATGTAGTTACCCTGATTCTTTTGAGGCCCAATACCATAGTTATTGGGGCAGAATTAACTTTGTGTTTCCCCTGTGTAGTTCCACTTTCGCAGGGGATGTGTCAGTTGATTAGGTGGCCCCACAGTTTGGCCCAAGACACATTTGTGTATATACTGTTAAAAGAATGTGGCCCAGAATATGGCCTGAGCAGTCGTATCTCAGTGCGCCTTTGGTGCACCCACACCTGTACTTAAAGCTGTCCACTTGTGATCACATCACCCAAGATGCACCCAACGCCAGAGGTGCAACTTGACATCAGTGCCCTTGGTAGGGAGATAGCTCACTTCCTGTCAGACAGTCAAATCACTGGCACGAGTCCCGCAGAGCCCAGCTCTGACCTCCAATTACGAGCTGAATATTTGTTCCAAAAACTTGTAATTACTGAGTTTGATTACTTATATTGAGACCAGGATGATTTTTTATAACGCTGTTGTCTAATTTAGTTTATTAAAAAAGAAAACGATACAGCATCTTTCTCACCGGTGTTTTTACTTTGAAGCAGTAAACGGAAGTAGTCTTGGTGGTATTCCGGTGGCATGACCCTCGTGTCTCGCTGGCCAGTGAGCCTCTGCAACCCACCGCTGCTGCTTGCAGAGAGGAACACACAGCCACATACACACACATACACTAACACGCACACGTACGCAGACTACACACGGTAATCTTGGACACCTCTCTCCGGTGGTTGAGGACGCCCGTTCAGATCGCGGAGGGGGTCGGGGTATCGCCTCGGTTTTGGCCCTGGAATCGGTTCATATTCACGGGACTCGGAGGGCTTTGATCGGCCGGCGATGCGAGAGCAGCTTCGGAAGTGAGTGCTGGGATGGGGGGCTGGGGGTGGCGGGGCAGTGGGGGGGCTGTTTATGGTGGTGATAAATAATGGTGATGGTAATTGTGCTGGTCGTACTGCAGTAAACCTGCTCACACAGACATCGCACTGGCTGTGGGGGTTTTCACGGCAGGCAGGGAGGCTGTGAGTCCGGGCAGAGAGATCCCCCACATTCCGCAGATAACGCACGTTATTCCATCTGGATTCCAGAATATGCGCAAAAATAGGCGTGGGACTGTTCAAAAAACTGGGCAGAGGTGCAGTCTGATTTATTTTGAACGCGGGGAAATATATTTTCTCACTTCTTGTGTGCTGTTAAGCCAAACCTCTTAAGTCTATCCAAAATGCACCTCGACTGAATGTCACCTCGGCTGTACAGAGACATTTCGTAGCCAATATTGAAGCACACAATCAAATATGCAAGTATAAGTTTAAATATACATGTTTGAATCGAAGTGATAGATCCCATAGCGCATGGAAACGCAGACAGAAGGTGATTTTTTTTTTCCCTATGAAAAAGCAGGAAAACTGTTCTGTTCGGTAGCCATTAAAACCCAAACAGCCCCTTCCTTCACAGCGGCTGCTGGTCACGGTTGTTGCCGGGGAACCGTGCGAGGTGTGTGGCCAGTGAGCCTCTCCGTCGCCCCCCCCCCCCCCCCACTCTGGATACCCGAACCGTGCAAATCCCGATTCTTTCTATCGACTGCTGGACTACTATACCGCGTAGCTGCTCGTTGGAATTAAAAAAAAAAAAAAAAAAAAAAAAGGAGGAGGACTGAATGCGTTAACGCAAACAGACTGCAAACGGAGATCTGTGTCGCTTTCGTTTATTTGCTCGGGTGTGTTTGAATTTGGCCCGACGGGGATTTGTGTTGATTTATGCGTGTGTGTGTGTGTGTGTGTGTTTGTGGTGCATTTGCTGAGCTTTTGTAAGAAAAAAAAATCACAGCCCCAGCAAAGCAGCAGTGTGTTACTGTCTTGCATTCCTGCACAGTCAAAAACGCGCACACTGAGGTGCAAACACAAAATCACCCCCGTGCCAGCAAAGCAGCCCGTGTCCGGATCAGTGCGTCTTTTTGGGGGGAAGGGGGGGGGGGGGGGGGCGGTGTGTGTAGAGGCGTGCGCGTCGTGCACGGCGATTTTGATGCCGATGCGTTGGTCTATTTTCGGCATGGAAATAATGCCAGCCCCCCCCTCCCCTTTTTTTTTTATTTTTTATTTTTTTTTTTATAGCGCAAACAGCGGATTTTTTTTTAATTCTGTGTGTGCTGTTCATCCACATCTTCTGTTGATCAGGTTTTGGAAATAAACTGAGATGTGTTTGTCCTGCAGAGGAAATACACGAATCACTATTCATATATATGTGTGTATGTGTGTGTGTGTGTGTGTGTGTGTGTTCAGGAGTTGGTGAAATGAGAGCAGAGGATGCGGGCTGCCTTATACAGATTTTTGGCACCAGTGTGATTGCAGGTGTGTGTGTGTGTGTGAGAGAGAGAGAGAGAGAGAGCATGTGTGCCCTGACTAAATACAGCTGATGGATAAAAAGCCACAACACACACACAAGGATGCAGCTCCAGTTTCTGGATAGTGGCTCTGACATGCCCAGGCATGGTTGTTATGGCTTGTGTGTTTGCCATCTTTGTATTTGGTGGAGATGATTATCAACCACAAGCTCCATTTAAGCTTAATCTGTGTTTTTTTTTTTTTTTTGTTCTGGGTGAATTTCTGCATTCAGAGGCAATGACGGAAGAAACTTTCCCACATACGAGCTTGCAGGCCTTTTCTGTTCAGGTGTCAGACTCTAGATAATTACAGCAACAAAGACCTTAGAATAAAAATGCATGTATTGGCATGTGAGAACAAACCGGATGCAGTTAATGAATTACTTGCTCAAAATACCAGCAGCTGTCAGATGTTTTAAGATGGTACACAGTGACCGTCGTTGTTAATCCTCAGGGGATAATTGGCCCAAACTCCTACAGCTCAAAACCCAAAATGCAAAAAAAAAAAAAAAAAGAATGTGGGCCACTGAAGAACCAGAGAGAAAATCTGTTTCTTGTATATAGAGAATTAAACCAACGAAGGATGTAGGACCTGAGTCCGCCTGGGTATTAAAACCTGCACTCACACAAACATAGACTCTTTCGTGGTGATGGTGCTGGCAATGATGGATTCGATTTCACTGCTTTTAAAATGGTTGATAAAATAGTCAATGAGCTGTTTTATGAGGGAACAGTTGCGCCCAGTGTTCTCTATAATCACTAATATTTACCAGTGGTTTCAGCCTCCCGAAGCCAAAGGTGTCAGAAGACCTGTTTCTCTCTGGTTGAATGTAATTTCACATTGATTATGACAACAAGCCGAGGCTGTGAAAAACAGAAACATTTGCCAAAGGTCACAAAGTAAAATGTGTGAGGAATGAATTTGTTCCATTGGGCTTCAGTTATCTCTTTGTTGAAGGCTGAGCCGCTGCAGCGTGAGGGCTGTGTGGTGTGTGTGTGTGTGTGTGTGTGTGTTTAACATTACATAAGGTCGATGGTGGACGGGCTCTGCCTTTCCGTGCATTCAGCTGATAATATAGAAATGAAGCCACCATTTTCACGTGTACGCCACCCAGGCCGTACTGCTGAGAGAGCTCGGCTCCTGCAGCAGTGTGTGTGTGTGTGATTTTTGGGCCGTGGGACATAGGTGCTGTAACTGAAAGGACACAAAGTCCAGAGTGGACTCGCTGTGCGTCCATGCTGGCGACACCTCTGTGGCTGGAGGCGTTGCGTTTTTTTGGGTTTCGTGTCTGTCCGTCCCGTTCTCTCGAACTTGATATCTTGAGAACACCTTGAGGGAACTTCTTCAGACTTGGACAGATGTTCACTTCAAGACTCAAGGATGGACTGGTTAGAGTTTGATGGTCAAAGGTCAAGGTCACTGCGGCCTCGTATACATGTTTTTGGCCATAACTTAAGAAACAAAAGAAGCAGTTTGAAGATGTCTGTGAAATTATGATAGTAGAATGATAGATATCATGTTCTTTCATTACCATGAACATGCACTGAGGTTGATTTTGACGCCATCCTCATCCTGCCGCTCTAAATACTCAACAGAGCACTAAATGTAGATTAATCCGCAGCTGAAAATAGTCCCAAACAAATACATTATATCCCGGTGTTCAGAGGCTTCAGTGAGCCACATTGTTGCACATGTTCCTTCATCACCATAAACACACACTAAGAAAAATAGAGAACAGTAAGTCATGTCCTTTAATAAATCCCAAGATGTTGAAATCAGATGCGAGAAGTTGCGTTTCTAAAATAGTAACCTGCCATTACTATAAATGATTACAAGGAAAATACAGTAATTACAGTTATCGTTTAGCTCTGTGTGACGCCTCGGGTTTTGCCGGTACTTTTAGGTTGCCTTTCACAAACAGCTTCCTCTAATAACCCGCTGATGAATATAGCTTTCAGTCTTTTTCACCCGCTTTCTTCTCCTTTTCCCATCCCATCCCTGAAGGCCCATTGTCTGGAGCTCATTCAGATGCCTCGTGTGCAGGAAACATTCTGCTGGGGCTCACTCTCGGTGATAGGCAGAGGAAGACATCACCGTAGCCCATAAACCACCTTTAATCATTCATCCAAGAGCCATAATTGACTGCGGCGAGAAGTGACACTCGTGTCTCTGTGCGAATCCATTATTTAAAAATGCCTATCTGTCACCGCCGGCAATAAGCTATTCAGCTGCCTGTTAACTGTAATATGTAGCATTGTGCGTTCACACGTGCGAGTGCGTGCCGCTGTGTGTCGGCACGTGGTGTGTTATTGTTTGTCAGAGAGTGGCTGCAGTTCAGTCACAGATGAATGTCTAACCGTTCTTGGGGAAATAAAAAAAAAAACAAACAAACCTTGAGAAATAATCGGATCAGATTCTGATTCCGATGTTTTTCTTCAGTATTAGAAGCTTCCAAGTGGTTGTCGCCTGCAGCTGTGAGTAGTGAAGGCAGCAGGACTCAAAAGCAGGATACACTCTGAGAAATATATCGCAGACACTGTTAGATTTGGGCTTTTGTGTTCGTCTGCACTACTCTGGGAATTTATAGGAATTCAGATCATTACAAAGCATCCTGACCAAATACATTATCTATTGTTTTCTTGTCCAGCACGGCACTGGGCTCAATAAAACATCCTCTCCTTTCACTGTTTGATGTATTGTTACATAACTTATCGATTGATTCTTGACCCCTGGGTTTGGAATCGGGGCCTAAGTACCCCTTATCGTTCTTCGCTTCTGAGCAGCTGCCTTGCTCAAGGACATCCTGTCACATTTTCCCTGCCCGATTTCGAGAACGGAACCACCAAACCTGTCTGTCAGATGCCTGCTGTAGGTATCTGAGCGGCCACAGCGTTCTGGATGAAAGCAGCTGCGTGTCCGATGCCGCGCGGTTATTAGAAAACATTTGTCCGAGCGGCTCAGAGCAGCACGCCGACGACGAGCCGAGCGACCGAGCTGCTGTTTGCACAGACTCTGAGCTTAGAGGATTTTTAAGTAGCTCTTCACCATGGGACCCCTCTCCTCATTATCTGGAGTGGGAGTGTGGGAGAGAGGCAGAGAGGCAGGAGAGAGAAAAACAAGGGCAGTGCGGAGGGGGGGGGGGGGGGGGGGGGGGGGGGGAAGTCAGCATATGGATTATTATTTGTACGTGCTTTTCAGACAAAGGTTAACTGCAGGTGCGCTTGTGTGTGACCAGCTCGGCGGGTGCTTTTAACAAACTGGGCAGGGTTGTGCATTTGTGCGCTGACACACCTAAAAGCCTGAATTATAAAGCAGAAAACAGTGTTTTGTCCGTGGAGGCATGCTCAGCAGCACCAGGTTTTAAAACTGTTTTTGATATTGTTTATGGGTTTGTTTTATTTACCACAAAATTACCATCTCTGCTCCCCCCCCCCCCCCCCCCCCAATAATCCACAACACCCACTGTGTTCAGTGGTTGCCCACTTTATACACCTACTCTCCACGTGTATGTGAGCATGATCACACACACCTGTACTGAAGAAGCAGGGATCTGTGTCTGGTTTTAGCGGATCTAAGAATATTTGCCGGGTCTTTTCTCCGGCTCCTGCTCTCGTCTCATTTTCACCTTCATGTCAGCTACAAAACGACTCTTAATATTTAATTCTAACTTGCACTGAATAGGCGTTTAACTGTCCTATATTTAACTTAACGATGAAAGCGCCGCAGATGCACAGATTGACACGTACTCTGAAATAAGACGCCACTCTCATTTTCAGGACCGCAGGGAGCCAAACGTCTATTTATTAACCATCTGACATATGAAGTAGAAGGCACCAGAAACCATTTCTTGGTATTCCACTGTTCCCCATCTCCTGTGAAAGACTTTTCAAATATTTGATGTGCACTTAACAGAAAAATTTTAATTGCCTCACTGGCAAGACATGTAGCTTCAATTAGCTTATGTAAACAGGCAGCTGGCACATTACCATCACATTTACAGTAGCGTCTATCTGACACCGGTTTACAGTTATATTTATTGTGGCAGAGAACATTTCTGACCCCCCCATAATGGACGCACTTGCTTATTAATGCAGCTGCAATTAGCCGTCAAGATTTTCTTATCATGTTAGTACAATAATTATTTCCACAGCCGCTAAGTGGAACTAATGAACAGGAAAATCAGCTCTTTGCTTTACAGTAACATCATTAGTTAGTTTGCTGCCATTTCATATAAGTAGAGTTTTTAATGATTTCTAGATGGCATTTCAAATTCCAAGTGGGTGTTGAGGAGGCCAGGAAATGCAAAGTAGAGCTCAGATCATGTCGCTCAGCTGGGATTGAATAAGAAACGTTGGTAGAGCATATGGTGAGAGTTGGCTTTTGTGCAACTGACACTGTATTTGAGGAAGTAGCTTCTATATAATCTATATATAATGTGTTGAAGTTATAGAAATTTCAAGGTATATATACAGAGAATGTGTTTAATACAGTTATAGCACAGCAAATCTGGGGATAGGTTAAAATTCCAGTATAGAAAATGCAAAGAGGGGGTATAAAGGGTGGTTCATTTCTGACCTGAGACCCTGTAGTAGCAGCTGCAGTAACTCTGTCATGTTCAGATAAACTAAAGACGCTTTATTTCGTCCATGTCTCGCAGGCATCGTCCTCTGAATTCTTTCGGCCCGTTTAATCTCCTCTGACAGCCTCATTGTTTTCTGCGTCCTTTGAAAATAGTTATCAGAAGTGCCGTGCCTCACCAAGTACACAGGTCGCAACGAAGTTAACTCAGTTAATTAGTGCTTACCCATGAGCAGACAAACACATAATACAAGGATTAACAAAGAACACGGCAGGGCCAAATTCAGCATGAGCGCAGATGTTAGGACGCGTTCTAAGATCTCCAACAACATGCATAAATTCCTTAAATGTCATCGTCGCCATAATTTATTCCGGTAAATGAAACAAATACACACGTCTTATTGCTGCTCTGAAGGCGTAGATCACACACACGCACGCACACACAGCCCAGTCTCCTGTGAGTGGTGAGCAGCAGTCACGAGGAGAGAATGTGTGAGGGGAGAATGACACAGCATCCATCTCTCTCTCTCTCTCTCTCTCTCTCTCTCTTCCCCCTTTCACTTCTTTGCTGCTGTGATGCTGGGAGGACGCAGCCCGTGTGGAGCCCGTGTGGATGCATGCCACAGCGGGTTGTTATTTTTCAAAGATTATGAGATGGAGGAGAGAAACGTACAAACAACAGGATTAATGTCACAGTGTGGGATTTTTTTTTTTTTAATCTGGAAGCTGATCTAATTCATCAGGGACTGAGATTAATTTTAGTGTCATCCAAAAGGACTTTCTATCTCCTTTTGTTTTTTTGTTTTTTTTTGGGAAAATACAATAACTGGCCTTAGGGAGCAAACTAAAAGGCAGATGTCTAAATATTTACCTAGCTGTTAAACATAACATGTATTTGAGTTAATATGGTTTCAAGTTTTGCTTGACACCCCCCCCCCCCCCCCTCCCTCTTCTCTCTCATATTTTAACTTGACAAGGATAAAACATATTAAAGTTGATTAATTAATCAACTGTAATATATGATAAATTCGAGCCTTTGACTTTACTGACCTCTTGACTCTTCATGTCCTGTGACCATACCTTCTCCTCCATCAGGTCCCATCAGCCTCACCTGTACTTTGTGTTTAGTGCTTATTCACAACGGTTAGCGTGCCCACTTGCTAAACTAAGTAAGGTAACATGGTGAACATTATACCTGCTACACAGGAGCATTTTATCATTGTTACTGTTAGCATGTTGCGATGCTAGCTCAAGTCACTGCAGTGTCCTGTGAGGTTTATTTGTCACTCGCGCACACAGCTGCTGGTTTCACAGGGGCTTGATCTGTTTGATCGACTCAGCATCTGACCATTCTCCCTTATTTGTCCCCTTCCAGCCACCAGACCCAGACAACATGCTGGGACCATCCCAAGATGGCCGAGCTCTACCAGTCCCTGGGTAAGCTGGAGTCGCTTAAGCTGTGAAACACTGATCACTTTATGTAACCCAACACCATTGAATGACACTGTGGGGCTGGAAAAGCTTTGGTTGAGCCTGAGTAATGAAGGTTAACTAGCAGTAAGAGACTCCTCTGTCTCCTCCGTCTTTATCTCTGACTGTGTTTTGGTCCCGTTTCCTTCTCCAGCTGACCTGAACAATGTTCGATTCTCGGCCTACCGGACTGCCATGAAGCTCCGACGCCTGCAGAAGGCTCTCTGCTGTGAGTACTCTCTGTCCACAGCTCTGTATTACAATCCTGTATCTGCAGGATTTTACACACTGCACTGCTGCCACATGATTGGCCGATTGGATGATTGGATAATTGGCTGATGCTGATAGTGTTCCGGGGGTTTTTCGTCTCTTGTTTCAAGCACACCCCCTTTCTCATCATAAGTGTTCCTCTCTTTGTTCCAGCCCTCTTATACATCTTCCTTGCTCTTTCTTTTCTTCCATCTCTCTGTCTCCTTTTTCAGTCCACATTTTCTTCTTCATCATCTCCTTCTTCCTCCACCTCCCTCCTCTTCTTTGTCTTTGCTCTGCTTCTACCACCATTTCGTCTCAGCCCTTACAGTCTGTGTTTGTGTTTGTGTGTGTGTGTGTATGCGCGTGTGTGTGCGTGCGTATATCCATATGTATGTTTACTCATCCCTCTCGTCTCTCGCTGGTGGATGTGCAGAGAGTGTGGCCGCCTACGAGCTGTTATGTGTGTGATATGTTTTAAGGCGGTATAGCTGGTTGCAGCCGTACAGCACAGTTATCAAGCTGATCTAAAAATAAAAAAAAACGACACCTTTGGCGATTAACCCTGACGAACAGGGCTCAGGGCTTTTTCGTTTCCACTTCACAGGCTGCAATAAAAGTGGAAAATGCAAAGGAATGGTAATGATAATAATAGAAACAATGGATCAAATGAGTGTCTGACGTAACCCACAGAGAATGATCACTGAACTCTGCAGCTCTCCTCAGCTCAACAGGGCATTTCAGTGTCTTTCAGCTCAGTGTTTTGGTTTTATGGCCTCTGTTCATTACCTGCCCGACACCAGATTCGTTCAAATCCTCCATAGACTAATCCTGAAACAGGTTGCAGAGTTAAAGTTGTTCTGTCCATCCGTGAAGTCAACACACAGCCTTTACCTTTACTCTTCTGTTCCTTTTCTCCATCTTGCTTTGAGAACAGCAGCAGCCTGTTTTAGTGAGGTGCAGCAGAAGGTGCAGTGGATCATTGGAACGTTGTGGAATCTGTTGTTCAGTGCGACGAAACCCATTTTTTTTTTCATGTTCGTGTGGTTGTTCCAATTAAAAATGGACTGTCAGCATGTCTTCTGTGTGCCTCTCTCATGCTGTTCATTTGTGACCATTGTGTGTGCATGTGTGTGTGTGTGTGTGTGTCTGTGTTCTTGGAAGAGGAAAAGGGGAAACAGCTGGGGTGCCAGAAATGAAAGCTGACGAGTTTTGTGAGTCACAGAACTCGCAAGACGGCATCTGAGAGATTCTGTCGGCAGATCCTAGATCGTATCATCAGACTTTGTTTCAGCAAAACACAATGTCCAGAAATTAAAAAAAAAAGAAAAAATTCTAGCAAAATAAATGTCCGATTTGCAGCCTTCATCCCTTCAGTTTAAGTATGATTTGCCTTCAGCTGACTTATCAGCCGCTCCAGGATTATTAGAAGTGTGTGTGTGTGTGTGTGTGTGGCCTTTTAACACACCTCTCTCATCTCTCTCTGTCCTGTAGTGGACTTAATGAATGAATAAGATGAATAGTATGATATTCTATGGATCCCTAGAGTGAAGTCCCCTTCCTCCTGCTGTCCTTTAGAGGCATTGAGCTCAAGGACACTTAGAACATCAAGGGTTTGAACCCGCACCGCCGTGTGGGCGCACACTCACCTCAGATATGTGTGTGTGTTTCTGATCACTAGCCATCCTCCTCTCTCTTTTGTGTCTGTAGTGGACCTGCTGAGCATGCCGACGGCGTGCGAGGTGTTCGACCAGCACGGTCTGAAGCAGAACGAGCAGCTGCTGGACATCTCCCAGCTGGTCACTTGTCTGACCAGCCTGTACCAGCGGCTGGAGCAGAGCCACTCCCACCTCGTCAATGTCCCGCTGTGCGTCGACATGTGCCTCAACTGGCTGCTCAACGTCTACGACACGTACGCGGACCACACACACACACACAGAGAAGTGTTTCCGTTATTTCACTGAGATTGAACATGTTCTAACGTGTTGTTTTGTCGGGTGGTAGTGGTCGCACCGGAAAGATCCGGACTCTGTCATTCAAAACTGGAATCATCTCACTCTGCAAGGCTCACCTGGAGGATAAATACAGATGTAAGTAATTCAGTGGGACAAAGGAAAAAACACACAGTAATGTCTTTCACTCAAAAGTCCAACAAGTCTTCAGGTCCCTTCTGTCTCTCGCTCTGTCCAGTCTTTCCTCTCCTTAAGTCACCATGTGCCTTTTCTCTTCTCTTTATCTATTTTTTTCTGCATCTTTTCCCACCTGTCATTCTCCCTTTCCTCTCCTCCTTCCTCCCATCCTCCCATCTCCTTTTGTCCCCCCATTTTCCCCCTCATCTCCCACTCCCCCCTTCCTGTCGTCCTCTCCTGCCCCTTCTCCTCCTCCTCCTCATCTTTCCCTCGTCCAGTCTTGTTCAGACAGGTTGCCAGCGCAACCGGTTTCTGTGACCAGCGTCGCCTGGGCCTCCTCCTCCACGACTCCATCCAAATTCCCCGGCAGCTCGGCGAGGTCGCGTCCTTCGGCGGGTCCAACATCGAGCCCTCCGTCCGCAGCTGCTTCCAGTTTGTACGTCTCACACACACTTCTGTTTTTCGGTCTGAGTTAGCAGTGCAGTTTGACTTTCTACAGAGTCATAGATAGTAATAATGAATGTACACACTAATAATAGTGACAGGGCTGCCCAGATGTCTGTTTACACTGATGCCTGAGACCGTCCATATGAAGACCACGTATTCCCACAGCCCCACCAAGCATCCGAGTGTTTGTTTACTTGAGGCTAAATCAGGTTTATTTATAGAAGGAAACTAGATTGTCACTGAAAGCCAAGCTGGAAATAAAGGATGAGGAAAAACAAGAGGGACAAGAAGTGTATCACAGATTTCAGTAAACACAGACAGAGGGGGAGAGTGTGTGTGTGTGTGAATTTAAGTGTCAGGCAGGAGAAGTAACTGAGCGACAGACTGTAGGGGATCAAACAGATCATCTCTTACAGCTGCAAATGGAAACACGGACATTTTTATGGACGCATGCAAGAAGGAAACCTCAAACAAATAGGACACAATGAACACAGTATATCTACCTGTTCATTTAGCTTTCTTTCCTCAAACGTATTGTCAAAGTAAAACCACTCTCATATGCAGAAAGCTCGACAGGCATAGCGAGCATCAGACTGGGATTTTCTGGAGATAATCATAGTCCCCGGTAATCAAAAACGAGCATCTGTCACCCACTGGCGTACCTGCTTTGTTTGGGAGTTTAATGGAGACATTTTACACACACTTTGATTGACAGAGCCACTAATACAAGGCTTGATATATGAGAGCTGTCAACGTCAGGTGTTTTTTTTTTTTTTTTTAATGCTTTGGAGGCTGTAATAGCCTGGTCCCTCGATTGTTTCTACCCTGAAGAATCACTTAGCTTTAGCTAAGAGAAATCTTTACAGACTCTGTGAACGTACATAAAATGTATAAATTATGTTCCAGACACTCGTGTCTGACAGAGATAATTGTCCCTAACAGAAGGCTTTCGCTTTCATTTTTCAGTGATTATGAGTTTTGAACAAACAGTCTTGTATAAGCCCCGACGATCTGAGTATGTGAATAGACTTTACACAAACACACACACATAAAATCCCACATAAACACCCCCAGACACGCATAACAGGTGGATTGTCTCATATCATCTCGCCCTAAAACTGGAGATAGCTTCGCTTCGGTCCAGCTGCTGCCTCTGAGGAGTCAGTGTTTGTGGGTATGAGGCAGAAAGAGAGAGGGAGGGAGGGAGGGAGATATGGGGTGTGAAGCCCAGGGAAATTCCAAAGTCTCTGGAGTTCTTTGAGTCCCTGTTGATGGGAAACTATTTTAACAACAAATGGGAAAATAGTGCATTTGCATAACATCTACACAAAGATGGCAGAGTGCTTCTCTAATTTAAAGTACCAGACTCTTAGTTTTTAGACTGAGCTCTTATTTCACAACATATTTAAGGTTGTTTTAACTACCTCTCAACCAAAACAAGTACTCTGGCTCACTTTCAAACATGAATCAGTTTTTTTTTTTATATCCAAAACCCTATTTTTTATTTTTATACCCTGCTTCCTGTAACTTTTGTTTTCCCAGGCCAACAACAAACCAGAGCTAGAGGCAGCCATGTTTCTGGACTGGATGCGCCTGGAGCCCCAGTCCATGGTGTGGTTACCCGTCCTGCACCGCGTGGCCGCGGCTGAGACCGCCAAGCACCAGGCCAAGTGTAACATCTGCAAGGAGTGTCCCATCATAGGATTCAGGTCAGCGGAGTCAAACCGTCACAACACAACCACTTTTTTTTTTTTTTTGTTTTACAATACAAATGTACCTTAAAGAGTTCGCCGTTTCTATCTGTATGAGTTGATTTAAAATAACATGGTGAATAAACGGGGTTTTTGGTGCTCAGAAACTTTTTTTTACCTAAAGGTTGAGACCTGTAAGAGGAGGTGTCTCTCTTCTATTGTTGGCGGGGCCCTTCATGACAACAGTGATGGTAAATTTTAATAGAGTCCCAGGGCCAGCGCATACATTACTCATTCAAGTACCCAGGCCCAAGGAATTTGAACTGCTCCAACCCTGGAGAAAACAAAGCTGTAAATTTCCCTCTTTTGTTGATTTTCTCTCATTCTTCCTCCCTTTCCCCCTTCTTCTATTCTATCTTTTATTTACACTCTTCTATTTATATGAACCCCTCCCACCTTTGCTCCCTCCTTCTCCTCCTGTCTTCTTCTCTTTGCTTTATTGACGTACTCCCCTCCCCCCTCCTTTTCCCTTTCTCTCCCCAGATATCGGAGTCTGAAACATTTCAACTATGACATTTGCCAAAGCTGCTTCTTCTCTGGTCGCGTTGCAAAGGGACACAAGATGCAGTACCCCATGGTCGAGTACTGCACTCCGGTATGAATATAGATGCTTTCCTGCTCTGGAACACGTAAATGAAATAGAAAAGAAAACTGTGAAGATGTGAACATCAGATCTGTGCTTTTAGTCCAACAGTTTTTTCACTCAGTTGCAGCTGAAACGGAGACGCCAACACGTTAAGTCCTCCTTGTATAGAAAGGGTTATAGTTTGATTTCTTTAGCCCAGGGCTGAAATAAAGACACCGAGGCCTCGGCTGAGAGTCATAAATCTGTTTCCTCTTTCTTGTAACTGTAGCGACACACTCGGATCTGACAATGAGGGTATTAACTTTCCACTTCACTGGACGTGTGAATAAAGTCAAAAGGGCCTGGAATAAATGAGCAGCGTGCCCTTAAAGGTGTGTTTGTGCCCCACTTCCACGGAGTGAACAAAGCCACCTTTGTGCCCTGTCTCTCCCCCAGACTACATCAGGGGAGGATGTCAGGGACTTTGCCAAGGTCCTGAAGAACAAGTTTAGGACCAAGCGCTACTTCGCGAAACACCCACGCATGGGCTACCTGCCTGTCCAGACAATCCTGGAGGGAGACAACATGGAGACGTGAGTCACGCTCGCACACACACACACACGTAGACACAAGGCAAGCCAGGAAGAGGAACTAGGTTTTATTAGAAACTTGATAGAGACACTCACTGATGTGACCTGAATTAGAATAAACACACTAACAATCAAACGTGAGTCAATGATTGCACAAAGACACGGGTTTAAGCAAAACACACATGCATGCAATATGGCGTAGAGGTAGTTTGGCGACAAAGATTTGGCTGTGATAGTGTTTGTGTGGTGTCGTGTCCGTGCTTGTGTGTGTCCTGTAGTTCCGCAGCACATATTTAGTTTGTTTATCCATATGAAGTGTGTGTTTGATGCTCCTTGTTGAAAGAAGCAAGTTGTTTAAGAGTTAAAGTCAAAGATTCAGAGGAGACATGGACAACTCTGGTGTCCGGATGGATGCCGGAGGGTCTCGGCTGTCAGGAGGAAGAAATAACTCAGGAAGCAAAGTATGGAAAGAAAACAGAATTAGTTAAATTTAATATTTTGTTAATTTAATCCATACAAAAACATGAGTGTGAAAACTACAGTTTTTATGTTTTACAAAGGGTTATGTGGGAGACTATTTCCAGGCTGGAGTCTCCTCTGGTTGCCTGGCAACTGCTCAGAGCCAGAAAATAGTCCCAGCAATAGTCTTGGCAAGAAAGTGAATAAACACATTTCCGAAAATGTCAAACTATTCCTTTAAAATGTAATCACAGCAGGGGACAGGAAGGGTCACCGGGGGGGATTTTCAGTCAACTTTTGCTGATGGTTCTCAAGTGTGTATGGATGGATTAAAAAAAAAAAAAAAAAATAACCAAGAGCAGCAACGATCAGTCGATTTGTCAGTGGACAGAAAGTTATTAAAACTATTTTGACCATCCAAAAACTTTATACATTATTTTCTTTAACCATAATACCAAAACTTTGATGGCTCACATGTGAGGCTTGGCTTTGGACTGTTTGGTCAGACAAAACAAGACCTCTGAGGATGTCACCTTCGGACGTGGGAAATCCAAACAGACATTTTCCACTGTTTTCTGACATTTTGGGGGGAAATTGGATTCTTCTGACTTTTGTGTCTTGTAATCCTTCTGTGAAATAACTCGACCTCCCCAGGAACCTTCGTGAAATGAATCCCTGTGTCCTCCGCTGGACAAAATATGAGACTCTGTTGACACGGTTTCTGAATTCGCCTCAGACACAGGACGTTTCTTGTTACCTAACTGCTGACGTGCTGAATAAAGTTTGCAGTATGTCTGTGACGAGCTAAAATCAGCTGATAGTATCGGCCGTGGTTCAGCCTCTGTCGCGAATATGTGAGATTATGAAAATCAAAATAACTTCTAATACTTTTACTGGCTGAAGATACTCAGTCAGTAAGCAAATCATTAATAACAGAGGTACTGGCACTTTACTTAGATGGTGAATGTCTCCCTGTTGCTCATTCAAGGCCAAGCATGTAGTGCTACACTGTGTGGTATCATTAGAAATATGCAACACAATAAGATTAAACACAAAGTGGTGAAGGCTTCGCGGTTTTAAGGACTTATCGTCTATAAGTGATGAATGACGCGCACAGAATCCACGCTAACCTTTAGCATAGGAAGAATGTCTAACTGTGACTTGTGTCTGTCGTTCTACGGTGCGACAACACGCGCTCGTTATGTTGTGTTTGCGTGGTGGATGTCCTTGGTTTTGCCCTCTCAAAGAAAAATGTCCTCCCTCGTCCGTGCATGCACACATTAAGGAGTGTTTGGTTATATTTGAAATGGTTTGTTGTATCAGTGACATTTCAGTTGTGTTATTGAACCAGGCAAATCGCTCAGCAATAAATTCCTTATCAACGATGACAGCTTAGTGTGTGTGTGTGTGTGTGTGTGTGTGTGTGTGTGAGAGAGCGCCCTTGCATGTCCCTGTTCACTTTAACCCATATTTAATCACACTGTCTTCAGTATAGTCTGCCCCCCCCCCCCCCCCCCCCATGTCTGCCCCCTTGCTGCCTTCCATACTACAGCTCCCACCATGCCTTGCTGTGCAGTGTCCTCCCACTTCTTGTGTCATCATCTCACGTTTTTTTGTCTTGCAGTCCTGTCACTCTGATCAACTTCTGGCCCGTAGACCATGCGTGAGTACCTGGTTCGCACATGCACACGCACACACACACACATACAAACACACACACACACACACACACTGCACCTGTTCATTCACTTTCTGTGAGTCTCATGTTCAAATATTCTTTCTTTCAAACACACATGCAAGCACACGTGGTTTTCTTTTTATTCTTTTAATCACAAATTCTTTTAATTCTATCACACACACACACAGCTCCACCCATTTCACAGTCATTGTGTAGTCATTTTGTTTGTAGTTGTGGTGGGTTTTGCATCTCACAGTTCGTAGCTGCTGCTTGACCCCACTTCACCCTGCAGATCTGTGAGTCAGGATGAGTGACTCCTGTCATTTGGTCATTAAATATGTAATTAAAAAAAAAAAAAAAAAACCTCCAAGACCCTGTAACGTCAGGGAAAATTAGGACATAATTAAATTAAAAAAAAACAACAACATACTGTTATAGTATTGTAATGGAAAAGATAAACCAAATCTCTGACCTATTTACTTCTAATATATAGGGATAGTTTCCGTTCACCCCTGTGTTGAATTAAAAACTCTGTTTGGGCTCTTAGCAGGTAAATCCTCCAAATGTGAAGGTAACCTTGTGAAGGGAAGTTTTCAGGAGTTCAAAGAGTCAAATCCTAATTTCTCAAGGACTAAAACACTGCAGGAAAAGTTGTTAGAATCCTCAAGAGTCTCCTGGTTAATGATGTCAAAGTACTCACTTCTTAGATCCGAGGCCTCTTTTGAAGTGAAGGCAAATGTATTCTGAGCCAAGAGTGCAGGATACAAGCAAGGAGCTTATTTACAAAGCATTTCACACTGTCACACATCTGTGCCTTGTACTGCCGCTCCCTTCGTGGCTCTCCTGTGGATTTATGCGGCTTGTGCGTGTGTGTGCGCTGGGATTAATGAGTCCCTCCTGGTTGCATTCATGAGCTCTCTCTCTTTTTCTCTGTCTGTTTCTCTCTCTCTCTCTTTCTCACAGGCCTGGATCGTCCCCTCAGCTCTCACATGACGACACGCACACTCGGATTGAACACTACGCCAACCGGTAACACACCTATCTGCATTTAGCCGCGGCTCCTCACAGCGTTGCGAACAGGAACGCGGGGATGTAACCTTCCTCGCGCTCTACTGCCCCCCCCCCCCGCTGCTGTCCTCGGCCCCGCGAGCGCCACAGATAATGGCTCCTCCAGAGAGAGCCCCCCCCTCAGACACCAGAAACGGTGTGATTGATGTGATTTGAAAATAATGACTTTGGAGAAAATGCTAAAACACACTTCCTGCGCTTGGATGTCTGTCTTCTTTCCCCCCACTGCGTTCACGCCGCCCGTTAACTCACAGGGGATCGGTTGCCCTAATTCTTTGCTGACGCAGTTGTGGGGAACTTTCAGTCAACATTTCTCACGATCATTACGCTCAAGAAATTTCAAAGTTAAAGAGCTTTGTGGTGTTTTAAAGCAATCAGTCACAAATTAGAGGTGTTTTACCTCCGAACAGGTCTGATTATTTTCATTGGAAGCTTCCCCTCACACCAGGGTTTGAAATTCACAGCAGATTGAACATATATAAGTGATAGACGGACTTAAACAACATGTTTTCCTACTCCTGTTCGCAACTGAGTGAGGCTCTTTGCGTTATTTAGGCTGAGTAATCTTATTAAATGCTAACACTAATGACGTGAACCTACCTCTCAGGCATATGTCATATACAGTCAGTCCAAAGTATGGCTGTTTCTGCTCATGTTGTTGGAATATGGTTTAATTATAAAGGCCGATTTATGTCTTTAGATTCAGCTTAAACTCTTTGTGTATCTTCCACGTCTACATGTATTCATGTAGGTGATGTACTGTGAATTCAATATTCCAACTTACTTCTGACTGTATATGTCAGTGCTTTGGAAGTAGTTTATGCACGATTGTTGATTCTACAGAGATGGAGAAAGGGATACCTTGACAAACCATGTTTAAGTATCTTTTTATCGCTAGGAGCTTGCTATTGTCTGTAAAAGTTTCCATCCTCCCTTAAGCATCAGTCTCACTGCAGCAGTTGTCACATAGAAAAAAAAAATATGCCAAGATATCCCTTTGCATACAGTACAACCCGAATCTGTACACAAGATAAAGTGATGTGTTAACTTTTTTGGTGAATAAGTGTTCTGCACTGAGAGTCCAGTATCTGCATACGCTAATGTACCTGAGCTGTTGCTTGTGGCGTCCAGTGCGCCAGCATGTGAGCTCACAAAACCCCCATCGATACTGGGACTCGGACCGGAGAACCATTAGGACCACACTGCGGTACCACGCCGAGTGAACCAGAGCTTATTCACCAAAATAATTTGAGCGTTCGCTTTCGGTTTGCAGTGATCCTAACCTCGCTCCCACAAACCCACCTCTGAGGGACAAGAAGCAGTCAAATCAGTGACCTCAATCGATTAGTCGGTCAATTGATCGGCGAATCAGTCAGTCGAGCGCTGGTGGCGTTCCTCAGTGGAGCCAGTGTGAGGTTTGAGCCACAGGCTGCAGTGTTTGATCCCTGCTGGCGAGTGTTTGACACTTCTCATTGTTGCCTTAGGCTAACACACACACACACACACACACACACATGCTGAGTCACCCCCCCCCCCCCTACTCCAAGCCCTGTGCTCTCAGCCTCTGTTCGTGTCCAGATCTGGTGAACTGCAGATACCATCCAGCAGATTAAATGAAGGTGGCAGAGTGAAGAAGTAGCATAATTAAGCTGTGAGCAGGCTGATGGCTCTCAGGCCGCCCGGGTTATCTCTTGTTTCTGTAGCATGCACTAGCTTAGGAGTACAAATGCACCAGCCTGGGCAGATGCCAGTCTGTCACAGTCCATCTGCCTAAAATGCTTACTGCCAAGCACAGAGCATTTTTTTTTTTTTTTTTTTTTTTTTAATGTGAGCACTGATAAAGCCCTTAGAATCTCTTTGCTTTCCACACAGACACTTGAACCACCAGGAAACTGATCTAGTGGAGATAGCGACAAGGCAATTTAAATCTTTGGCTTTTGGCTCCCAAGCGTTTTATCATGATAGATCTGTTGGAGAAGCATCGCGAGGAGGTTTGTTTACAAGGCTCGTCTTAATAGCCAGATGCTGCTTTCTTAAAGAAAACAGCGTTGTTTTTTTTTTGTTTTTTATTTTCCTTTAAAGTATCCGTTCTCCCTTTCCTCCTGGGCTATGTAGCTATGTACAGAGGTGTTCATTTCCTCCTGCTTTGATATATCTGTATTAGATTTCAGACTCCATTTCATTGCACAGTGGTGACGAATGGAATTTTGTTTGTGGTGCTCGAAATGTTGAAAAGACCACAAAATGAAACCACAGTGGTTCATTACCGAGTGAAACCAGACACAAACAAATGGCTTTTTAATGAGCTCAATCTACTGAATCAATATTGGATTATATTCTGATGTCATTACCGACAATGATGGCTCTTGTAGTCATTCTGCAGCAGTTTGTTGACACTACTGTAAGTCTTTTTTTCACCTCATGTCCCCCATCTGGGAATTACAACTGGAGGACTTGGTTGTAATATGTAGCAGATGATTCCAAAAGATATAAAAGCAAATATGATGTTGAATTACTCCTTTAAAAGAATGAAAAAGAGACCTAGTATTATTATATTATTAGAAACCAGTGTCCGTCCAGACTCTGTGCTAATGCAGTCTCCCTGCGTTTGACATATGTTGTCATGATATTTTATCTTCTCCCACATTACGACACCAGGCCTCCGTTTCTTCCCTTCTTCTTCTGCCATTCATTCTGTGAAAACCAAAGCTGTTTTTTTTTTTTTTTTGTTTGTTTGTTTCATATCAAACTGCACATGAGTTAACACCCTGAAACCACCGGGGGGGATCACACCAGTAAAATATCTGAACTAAAGTGGATTCTCCCTCTAGATTCTACTAATTGCTCAGCCTTTTGGTTTTGGGACTGACTGCTCTGTTTCTTCCCCCTCCGCAGGTTAGCAGAAATGGAGAATCGTAATGGCTCTTATCTGAATGACAGTATCTCACCCAATGAGAGCATGTGAGAACCGCTTTTTGTTTGTTTGGTTGTGCCAGCCTCCTCACTCACTGATATGGCTCGCTGTGTATGAACTGGCTCTGTCTTCTTTGTTTTCCATTGGCTGGTTGTGATATATGTCAGTGACTATGTTTCCATGTGCACAGTGTTCTGGATACAAGTTCACAGCTGTTTGCTTTATCATGTTCCACACAGATACAGTGACTTCAGAAGGTGTTCAGACCCCTTCTCTTATTACACTCTGTGTTGTAGACTTCATTTTAAATGGATAAATTTGACATTTGTGCCCATTCGTTTACATTAATACCCATTATTACAAAGTTAAAACATGTTTTCAGATTTTTTTTTTTTTTTTTGTAAATTTTATTCAAAATCAAAAACTCTTTGCTCTTTGGATTTGGGATGTTTGTCCCTAGTCTTCCTGGCACATCTTCTCAAGCTCCATAAGACTGGGAACTGCCATCTTCAGGTCTCTCCACAGATGTTCTATGGGGTTGAAGTCTGGGCCACTTCAAGCTCCAAGTTCCAGACACATCTCAAAGAGAGTTAAATTACAGCAAATGAACACAAACTGGGAGCGCTTGACCACATGTTGGAAAAGCCACAGCAAAGGGCCTGAATACTTTGGAAATTAGACCTTTTCACTTGGTCGTTATGGCTTATTGAGTGTATATTGATGAACAAAATAGCAGCTTTATCGATTTAAAATTAAATCTACAACAGAGTAAAGTTCCCAGAAAGCCACAGGGTATGCGTACTTAGTGAAGTCACTGTATACCCCTGTACACCTGAGCAGAATATAACAGATATTATATTCTTACTGTCCTTGGGGACAAGTGGTGATAATTGGCATATTAAATTAATATGGAACGCATTTCTAATGGGAATCCCAAATAAAGATAGTATTAGTGTTGTTATATTATTTTTTATTTGTTTAAACTCATTACTGTGACTTTGCTTTCAGTGATTCTCCTTTCTTAAAAATGCTGGATTGACAGTTTCATATAAAAATGTGTTTTGTTTTGTTTTTTTTCTAAAAGATCCTTATGCGCGGGACAGAGAGAGGAACAGAAAAACACCACAGATTTGCATCTGTTTGGCTATAAAAGCTGGTCAGGGTCTGAAAGCCGCTGACTGCTGAAACTAACTGTAGTTCTTAATGTCCAGAGTCTCTAAAAGACCCACATAAATCCACTTTTACAGGTGCATCTGTCCAATCAGTCCATCATCAGTTTGTGTCTTGTTCTGCTTCGTTTTGCACCTCGCTAAAAAATCTGACCAAACATGACTTAGCAATATCAGCAATTCGAAGAAAGCATTAATATGAAAAATGGTTTTGAAATTAAAAGTATAGAACATTTGTTTTTACAGCTATAGTTTAAAGTTATTATTAAATAAATGCAGGTTTGGACAGGTCATAGAAAATATGTTTCTGTCATCTCTGGTTGTGGCCATTTATATTTCATAGATTTCATAGTAATTAAATTATTAAACCGGAGCTTCAGTGATACAGTGTTCCATAAAATTTTTTTTTGGGGGGGGGGGGGGGGCTGGTGAAAAACAGCTTAAAATAAGACAAGGTAAAACACAAAGGCTTTGTCATTGGTTTAGTCTTAAAAGTCGGCTTCGTCCCACAGATGCACACGGAAAGTAACAACAGTAACTTGCCAAAAGCAGCTTTGTTGATGAAGTTAAAAAGACGAGCCGGAAGAATCTAGACTCCAGAGCCGAGAGAGAGAGAGAGCGAGACGCTTTTCTCATAATGAGTTTTACTTTCACGTCAGCAGTCATCTTGAAGGGAATTTGTTGTTTTTCAGACTCATGCGTATCTGCAGCTCCTTAAGTATTCAGAATGGCAGATTGGCTGAGCTGAAAGCAGTGCAGTGTACGCAGCAGCAGCAGCAGCATCTAAATAGCTGGCCTAATTAAAACCCTCCCAAACACCACGGGGCCGCGTGTGTGATCGCTCCGAAATCTAGTGTTCCAGACAGAGTTCAGGACAAATGTGTTGTGGAGACGACAGGCCTGGTCCCTCTCTCTGTCCCCGCTGTGTTTCCGATTCTTTTTTTTTTTTTTTTTTTCTGTGGTGCAGTCCTGTTCCACTGCTGCTGTGTTATTCACTTGCTGATTTTCTTTTTCTCCATTTTTCTCTGTCTGTTTGTGTGTGTGTGTGTGTGCGCGTGTGTGCATGCAAACATGCACCGGTGTGTCTTTGACTATGCGAATGTGTGGATATGTCTGCCCATCATTGGTGGGCATTTGTGTGTGTCCGTGTGCGTGTGTGTGTCTGCAGCGATGACGAGCACATGTTGATCCAGCACTACTGCCAGTCTCTGAACCAAGGCTCTCCTCTCAGCCAGCCCCGCAGCCCCGCCCAGATCCTCATCTCCATGGAAACAGAGGAGAAGGGAGAGCTGGAAAGGGTCCTCAACGACCTGGAGCAGGAGAACAGGTCAGTGAACAGACCCATCTTTCAGTTATTATCTTCTGCTGGCTGTGCCTCACTTCTTCACTCCAAACAGTAACTTAACTCAGCTCTGACTTCAACAGGACGAGCAGGAAAAGTGTTTTATACCTTGTTATTTTTCATGAATAACAAAGGTCATACTTAATTTTTATCCTTTGAATTGGGGTCTTCAGACCAAGCAGCTGCAGGTGAGGTACGGCCGACTGATTCCTACATGGAGAGCATTGCAGTAGCTGAGCTGTAGCTGGGTGAGACGTTCTCAGACAGGTGAAGATCATAAGAAGTGAGGGATGACCGTGGAAGTATACACTTTATGTGCAGTGTCTCATCACTGGTTCTGGTCGTGGCAGCCAACCCGTCTTTTCAACCGGGTTTGGACAGACAGAGGTGGATGCAGGTTGAATGTGTGGTAGCGAGAGTTTCCTTGTCCCTCACTCCTGCTGGATGACACATTCATTGTTACTGTTGACTCTTGCATGCTGCAGAAAGCTGCAAGCCGAGTATGACCGTCTGAAGAAGGCCCACGACAGGAAGGGCCTGTCCCCACTGCCGTCACCTCCGGAGATGCTCCCCGTGTCGCCGCAGAGCGCGCGCGACGCCGAGCTCATCGCCGAGGCCAAACTGCTGCGGCAGCACAAAGGCCGTCTGGAAGCCCGCATGCAGATACTGGAGGACCACAACAAACAGCTGGAGTCCCAGTTGCACAGGCTGAGACAATTGTTAGAGCAGGTACACGGCAACATGAACTCACACACACAAACAGCAGTGTCTTACAGCTAAAATCCAACAGCGGCCTGTCCACAAACTTCTGACAAAAGAGCCTCTCCTTACTCAACATCTGCTTTAAAAATGCCCCTGAGCAAGGCAGTAGGAGACCCCGCTGGAGTCCTTGGTCTATAAAACAAAGAGTCTAAGTTGCTGTTAAGTTCCCACCAGTGGACTCAGACTCAGACTCAATCAGTCCCCCCCCCCCCAGTCTGTCTGACTGCCAGGATCAGCTGACACAGAGGATCAGGCCAAGTCCTCAGTCTCACAGACACACTTCACTTCCCTTTTGACTCTTCTAATTAAGCTGTATGGTGTGACTGCAAATTTCTCCTGTATCTAATATTGTGTGTGTGTGTGTGTGTGTGTGTGTCAGACGGATTCCAAGGTGAACGGCACAGCTCTGTCCTCTCCGTCCACCTCCTCTCAGCGCTCCGACTCCTCCCTCCCTCTGCTCCGTGTGGCTGCCAGCCAGACTACTGATACAATGGGTAAGAACACACACACACACACACACACAGACACACACACACACACTCTCTTTCTTAAGTTCTTTAATTTGCATGAACCTTTTTTTTGAATATCATAGTTAATATAAATAGACATGTAAGCAGCTTGAACTGACTGTATTTCTGTGTGTGTGTGTGTGTGTGTGTGTGTGTGTGTGTGTGTGTGTGTTGTTCACACTTCCCAAACACATAAACAATGGGACTTGGCATTACTTTAGGAAACAGGCTTTTTAAAATGGAAAGACTTCATCTCCTTCCTTTTTTCAGGTGATGATGAGCTGTCCAGCCCTTCCCAAGATGCATCAGGGCTGGAGGAAGTGATGGAACAGCTCAACAATTCCTTCCCTCATAGCCAGGGTACAGAAGACCAACATGAACACCGTCTTGTCTTTGTGTACAGTGTCCACTCCTTTGTGAAGCAGCTGTGTAGCATCAGCAGGCCTGTGACAGAAAAGATGAAGCTTTGAATTTAATAATCATTTTATTGCCCCTATGCTGTGCAACATTTCCACACCAGTCACATCCAGTGCTAACAAACCAAAACATGAACGACAGGCGAGCACGCTTAAATGCCACTGGCCTCAGCCCAGGGCAGCCACGCGTGTGTGTTCTGAAAACAATGAAGCGATCATCTGTCACAGGCGACAACAGCTGGAGTGGAAAACACAACGATTAATCAGACAGCAAGCCTGAAATGACAAGTAATAAAAATCAAATTAAGATACGTAAAAACTAAAACAAATAATAGTGAATAAAGAAAAAGAAATAAACAACAAACTCAGTTTGCCATGACAGCACCTGATGAAAAGACACCCTTACTTTTTTTTTTTTTTCCCTCCAATCAAATATTGATACTAAACTTGATCAGATAAAGCATGACCTTCAGATATCTCTCCTCCTCCCTGATACAAGGCTGATTTCAACTCTCTTTCTTCCTGTCCTCTGTCTTTTCTTCCTTCCCTCCTTTTCTCCATGAGCCAGGAGGGAGAAGGGGACACCCATGAGAGGTTAGTGGCTCAACGTCCTCAACGTCCCCACCCCCAGCCTCTAAGTTTCCATTGCACAAGTACCATGATGACTGTACCACTGCCGTCCTCTACCATCACCATTTAGATCTCAGCTAGAACATGAAGTCTTAGCCTAACAGGTGGATTAATGATTAGACTGCACTGAGCACAGAGTGTACCGCAGACACACATGATGTCAGAAAGGAGACATCATGGTACAGCGATGCAGTGGGGGAAAAAAGCAAATATCTGTCCTCCCTCCTGTTGCCTGTTTTTAATTTCCTTTTCCTCCTCTGTCCTCTGTCACACTGCTCTGTTCTTTACACAATAGGGACGAGCGTTTGTGCTGTAGAGCTGTGTAGCCTGTGAAGTGTGCGTGCGTGTGTGTGTGTGTGCGTGTATCTGCATTCAGGTCCCAGCCTCGCATGAACCCCAGCCCGTGGTTTTAGATTGAGCTAACATTAACACAGTGATATTTCTTCAGTGGATTTCTATGAGAATCAGACTCAGTCCTATCCACAGCAACATGAGAGATCACAGACTTAATGGAACGTTAATGCTCTGTCCACAGCCTGAGATCATGTTAGCGCAGCTTCCCTTTTTAGAACTGATTAACTAACCCATTTTGCCTGCATGTTTTCATCGCTTGTCCCAGCTCTTTTATTGCTATCGCTATTCGGATTTTCCATAAATATCTTTTTTTGTTTCCTTCAGCGATGGACAGCACTTCTGTAATTCAAGCTGCAGCTTCTGAAGGGGAGAGCTTTAGGCAGCAGAGGATACTGTTTGCATTTACTTTTTACTTGTTGATGTAAAGTGTAACGCGTTGCCCTCGTCGTTCTCTCTTTCAGTGGTTGTTTTTAATTTCATCGTGGCCTCGTATTTGTTGCCGTTTGTCGTGTTGTGTTGGTAAAATTGTAACTTGGCCACCATACGTCAGGGGCAAAGTAGTTATCGTCTCATCTCTGATGAGGTCAGAGCCTAGATGGTGAATACAATAACACTGTACATGTTTTACATTGTGGTGTGTGTGTGTGTGTGTATCTATCATGACTGTGTGTTTCTGTATGTAACACACATACTAGTTCATTTTTACTGGCATCTGTCTGTCAGCTTGTTCCAACCTACAGTTCGTAGTTGTCATGTTACTATTAGCAAGTTTGAGTTAAACAAGACTCTCTCTCCTTCTCCCCCCCCCTCCCCCCCCCCCCCTCTCTCTCTCTCTCTCTCCAGGTCCTAGTATTGGCAGTTTGTTCCACATGGCCGATGATCTGGGCCGTGCCATGGAGTCACTGGTCAGCGTGATGACAGACGAGCAGAGCGCCGAACAGCACGAGGCCCTGCCCTTCTGATCCTTCTCCCCACCTTTACGCCCTGCCTCCTCCCTCCTCCCCCCTCCCCCTCCCCCATCCCTCCCTTCTTCTCTACCTATCGCATGCTTTTCTAGTCAAAACAACTGGATTGGAAACACAGTTTACAAAGAGAATATATAACGTCTATTTTTGTGAAGGATTGCGGTTCCAACAACGCGTTAAAAAAAGAAAAAAGAGAAAAACATTATAACTTGTAGATTTCAGTAGTTTCTTAAAACGTCCTGAAGTTGTTTTATTATTAACAGAGGCTGGTTTTTAAACTTCTATGCAACTGTATAAAACAAGGGGGGGGGGGGGGAGATGAGATACAAATAGGTGTGTTTTAGTGTGGTCATATATTTGTCATCTCTTTGTAATTGGGGGGGAAACAACTAAAGCATTTCAGACATTTGTATCAATAGAGAATGATTGTAATCATAAGGGTGCTTTCTAAGAGGAAACTGTCTTTCAATAACAGCGTACACTACTGTCAAGGTAATGCAGGCATCCTGGTTCTTTACAGTACGTTGTCTGTGAGACTGTGTGTGTGTGATTTTATGTAAGGCTGTGCGTGTGTGTGTGTGTGTGTGTGTGTGGTGCCTAATTTCCACATTACATCACAGCTTTTCGGGGTTTTTTTTTTCTTTTTGGCTTTGCCTGATCTTTTTTTTTTTTTTTTTTTTTCACTCATCCACTCATCCGTCCGTCTAGCCATCCATCCATCTTTTCATCCTCCCCA
Source organism: Toxotes jaculatrix (assembly GCF_017976425.1). NCBI lineage: Eukaryota > Metazoa > Chordata > Actinopteri > Toxotidae > Toxotes > Toxotes jaculatrix. Next base: position 10,868,552 of record NC_054417.1, read on the forward strand.
TTAGGAACATCTCTATGGCAACAGGAATTATTCCTGTCTTTGGTTTTTTTTTTGGGACACAGTGCACTGTGTGTATGAGCAGACGTTGTAAAGGCCTGAGTCAGAACTGAGATGAGTCAGCAAGGTCACTTCAGACCGTCATGGATTTTCACAGCCCCTTTAAGCTGAAGGGGTACCCTGTGGAGGTTTCGACCACTAGTAGCTCCATGTAGCGATGTCTTAAAGAGTGAGTCCCACGTCTTGTTTGAGTCTTGAACAGTGATTGTTTCGCTGATCGACGGCAATGCACCAAGCAATGTAGCACTGTACCAACAAAGACAGAGAAGAAGAAGAATAGCTCGCTCTGCTGTGCTGCTCCTCTGAGGTTGAACAGATGCACAGGGAGAAGTTAAGCCACTGGATATCAGCAAAAAACAGATTTTCAAGGTGGAGGGGGTGCGGGGGGCACTGATTCTTTAAGTAGTGAAGAGGCAGCATCTTCAGTCATGTGGTTATGTGTAAATGAAGTACACCCCATGGTGTGTCAGTATCCTCTGTGGCCATCTTTTTATGATTACCTCTGGAGGAGAATCTTTATCCTTGATGTCCAAACTGATCATCAGCTGTGAAAGTGTTGTCATCAGTAAAAAAAAAAATGAAGCTGAAGTGGATTTTTTTTTTTTTTTTTTTTTTTTTTTTTTTAAATTCAGTTCTGCCCCAGGCTCTTTTTTTTTTTATCCTGATTATTGCACTGGTACATCTAAAGTACGGATTTCATTTTAAATTTCGATCAGTGAGATACTCTCCGAGTGTCTGTTTAGGGCCTGCTGAGCGCACACAGTGCACTGTGTGTGCCGGTTGATAAGCTGACAGCTTCTCCCTGTCAAGAATTACTGCAAGAGCAGCTGAGGTGAATGTTATTTTCTCTGAGCACTACCGCGGTTGGCTGGCTGAGGCTGCTATCTGAGATTATTTTTGAGGAATAATTCATTTTCCACAAAGATTAGGATTTCAATAAAGAAATATAGTCCTAGGAAGCCCAGTGACATGATCTCTACCTCGTGTAAATTGTCATAAAGTGTAGTTCAGAGGCAATTTCTCTACTGTACTCAATCCTGCACTCCTCTCAGATTGTTAAGGATTCATTATTTATTGCTGGCTGATTGATTCACGTCAGACGTCCTGATCGCTCTTTACATGTTGTACTGCAGCTGTAGGAGCCTCCGGTCTGAATGTTCAGATGCATTCGCTGCATTTCTCATCTCTTGTCGGGAGATTTTTCTATGACTCAAGTATGGGAAAAAAAAAACAAAAAAACAAAACGATCATTTTACACAAATCGAACTGATCCGCGTGCACTACTGTCGTACCTGGGATACACTAGATATTTGTTTTCTGTGTGTGGAGGATGCATTTATTCTAGCAGCGTGTTACATTTTGTCTTTGGTTATTAAAAAAAAAAAAAAAGGAATAATTTGTTTTTGTGCTGTGTGTGGTGTTGCGATACTAGCATGTATGACTAAGTCAAGGCCATCCTTATTTAATGTACAACCACTCAGAGGAGTCCGTGATGAGTTTTGCGACGTTATACACACGCGTGTGTGTTTTTTTTTTTTTTTGACATCATATTCTTGCAGCATGATCCAAGAGGTTTTTGGAATCCAGACACTGAATTTGATCGATCTCTTCTTCGTCGGCGTTGTTTATTTCATTTCTAACGTTTGTTTCATTTTCACATCCTTTTTTTTTTTTCTTTTTTTTTTTCCGAATAACGCATCAATACTTCACAACATATCAGATTCCACCAAATATATGCCTTACTACTGTATTATAAAATGCTTTACTGTATATCAATAAAGCACGCAGTTATGTTGATTTGACTCGCCTCTGATGTGATGTTTGTTGTGTTTATTTTTAAGCAGGAGCTGGAGTTGAGCGCAAGGAGCAGGGACAGAAGCAGGAGCAGTAGAATAACCACAGGGTACAATAGGTGCACAAAAAAATAGAAGAGTCACCAGGTAAGATAGTAAACGCAAACACCCATAACCTCACATCTAGTGCAAAATGACAGAGCTACTCTTCCATCTCTGTGTGCATTTAAAGTGTCGAAGGACAAAGGACGAGGAGACAGAGCACCCATATGTCCTTGATCTAAAATGTAAGTGTATAAAATGGAAACAGAAAAGGTTTCTTTTATTTGAATGAATGATTTTTGTAGGTGCAGGGAAATATTCCTTCAGTACCACTGAACTCAGGTGTTAAACCAAATGCTTTGATCATTGGTTATTGGTCATTTAAAGCAGATCCATTTTTTTTTAATACAAACAATGGATTTATTTCATATGAGTAAAGTGGAAGTGACAAACTCTTCAGGTCCCCCTCAGGTGTACAGAGTGTTTATAGTGTTGCCATCGAGCTGGTTCCATCTCATCAGTCATCAACAGCAGCAGCAGGGAACTGTTTTCAAGGGACAAAGCCACTATATACAAACCTGCTCAGCACCAACCAGCAAGTAGCTGGTCCACATAGTGGATTTAGCAAATGAACTCCAAATGAAAGCTAGTGTTGCTCTGTGTCTGCTGGATGGGTGAACAGGCAGCTGTTTACCAACATGTCGACTTTGTAAGGTGATAACATGTTAATGTAAAGTTTACAGCTTTTTTGCACTGCCCCCAAGTGGCCAAAAGAAATAATTTGATGCTCGTATAAATCCTCTGTTTATGATTTCAGTAATATGCATATGGTGCTTGTTTGTTCTAACTAAGAGCAACAGGATATGTAGAATTGTTTGTTGTTTGTTGATCCCCAGTGTGTCTCTCTACTGGTGTTTTGGCCTAACGCGCCACATCCCTCTCCACATTCCCATCAGAGTGTGTCGGAATGACCTCATCCTGTACGCGTACAGGATCGGGTTGAGGGCCGAGTTGGCGTGGGAAAGCAAAATGGCGGCAAGCGTGAGCGACATGGGCACATCACACTGTGGGCAGAGCAGCAGGACGCAGTTAATGATGTGGATGGGCATCCAGCACACCATGAAGAGAAACAGGACCAGGAAGAGGGAGGTGGCCTTACGCAGCTCCCGACAGGTGCGGATGTTGGCTTTGACCAGGCTGGGCTCTCTTGGACGCGGGTCAGCGGGAGCAGAGCTAAAGGTGGCAGATGTAGCTGGGCCAATCCTGGACCCTGGCTTTGCAAAGACGGTGGTAGTCTCAGTTTCAATAACAGACCCAGGGCCAGACTTGACTTCGACCCCGGCCCTCCCTTTAGCCTTACATCTTCTCTTCTTTTCCTTGGGTTGTCTGCCAGTTCCTTTTCCTGTCCCCAGGTCTGCTTCACCTGTGCTTCCTCCAGCACCTGAACTCCCTGTGACCTCTGTCCCAGTCTCGCTGCTCCCGCTGTCTTCAGTCCTCATGTCCTCTGCTGTCCCCCTGGCCACAGCGATGCGGCTGATTTGGCGGCGAACAGTGAGGAAGATGTGGCCGTAGATGACGAACATGGCCGCCAGAGGCACCAGGAGGCAGCAGAAGAAGTTGAAGTAGACCATGTAGCTCATGTCCACCACACAGGTGAAGATACAGTAGCTGGAATAACAGGCCAGAGAGTAATGGAAGAAGGACATAAATGGGGGGAAAAGCTCTGGTCTCTATCTTCCTCCATCCCTTTACCTACAACATCTCCCTGCCTTTCATCTATTCTTTAACATATTTATTCATTCATTCAATCAACATACCATCCATGCATACTATAAATACAGTTTTTTCCTGCATCTATCCCATGCATTTAGTAGTCATTCATTCATTCATTCATCTATCTATCCAGTTATTCAGTGATCTGTCTATCCGCCTGTGCTGGTCCCCTGTATACCTCACCTACTTCCCCTTCAATCTACTCATCCGTCCATCATCCCTCCACCCATCCTTTAACCTCTTACTCAGAATCTGCCGGTTGTCTTTGCCAGTCCATGAGCGGCACCGAGCCGGAGATGGCCCCGAGGCCCCAGGTGACCAGCAGAGCCAGCCGGGCGTTCCTGGGGCTCATCAAGCGCTGGTACTGGAAGGGCAGAAGGATGGCCACGTAGCGTTCTGCTGCTACAGCTAACAGGCTCAGGATGGAGCTCTGAGAGAAAAAAAATGCCAATGGTCATAAACTACATTTACAATTTAGTTTAAATACTTATGTTTGTACAGTCCCTACTCTTATAGGAAGACTTTGGCTTCACAGATCAGCTCCAGCTTTTAGAATATAGGCTGTATGGGTAGTGGTCCTGCCCTGCAGAAGTATAGAAATCCACCTGCGATCACCTGTGTGAGCACCATCAGGATGCTGAGCAGCACCAGGCAGAGGGGCAGGTCATGGCGAGGTTGACCCAGGTCTGTCAGCACTGCACAGGGAATGGCCACCAAGCCCACCAGGATGTCCGCCACTGCCAATGATACCTTCAGACGCACAGTAAGACGCTCTTTATCTTGCTGCCTTAGAGAGCTGCTTTCAGTTTGAAACCACAATTTTTGAAGATTGATGTTTAGAATCCCACTTTTCAGACAGGGATGGAAACGAAGCTTCCTCACCAGGAAGTAGTTGGTGACCGTTCGAAGTTTCTTGTTGTGAGTGACAGCCAGGCAAACCAGAACGTTTCCGATGATGGCCAGCACGGCGATGATGAGCTCAGTGGCGATGTACAGCCCTTTGAGACGAGGTTGGTATCCGTAAGGCATTTCTGACGTGCAGCTACCACGAGTCGCATTCATGATGAGAGGGAGACCGCTTCCACAGTCACCTGGAAAAATTACAGTCTTAGAGCTATGTTTAGTAAATGATAAACCATTTGTTCACTCAGCTTGTTGCAGATCTCTGCTTCTAATCATGGGTTCAAGACCCATGTAGGTAATGTCAGTGGGGGTTTTTTTTGTGTGTGCTAAAAGGACAGAAAATGACTGAACAAAATGTCCCCCTTTTTATTTTGGAACACAATGACAATCGTATGCAAGAGGTGCGCCTGAGAAAAAAAAAAAAAAAAAAGATTCTAGCTTTCACACTGATTACACAGTCTGACTTTAGCTCAGGAGAAGAGGAGCGATATGAAAAGAGCGAGGAACAGCTCGGTTATTATGAAGCCCGGGCCTGTGGTCTTTATGCTGACCAAGTGAGCGGTGAAAATCGGCCCTGATAAGAGACAAAAACAATGATTCACACACACACATACACAAAAACACCAGCGCGCAGACCTGAGTGTTCTCTGTTTACACACACTGATAGGAGGGTTCAGACCTCCTTCCTGTTGCTGTGCACACATGTAAATAGATGGATACTGTAAACTAAACAGACTCTGCACATCAACTGGCTATACATCAACTCTGTCACTTTTAAATATGGAGGTTTTAGTCCCTGCCATTCGGAGCAAAACAAGCAGAGTGGAAAAAAAAAAACAGCAAGAGTTTAGCTGAGCTAATGGTTTAACAGAAACAGAGTTGCATCCCTAATTATAATATAGGATATATATATATAGTATTATATAAATTAAACCTATATTATAGATTATATCATCGGTTAACTTTATGTATGCTAACTTTGTTATAGATTTAACTTTATCATGGTTCTGTTAATAAAAAAACAACACATTCAGTTAAATAATAATCAGTTGCTATAATTATAAAGGTCCATGTCTTTAAACTGACATTTTTATCCTACTAGCTACTAGAAAAAACAAACAATGTCCCATGCATGTTGGAAAATGCACAAGGCATGTTTATCATGGGATTATCTTCATGTAATTTGTGAGTAAATCTCACAAGAAAAGGGTGAAATAAACTGTAAATCTAGGCCCAAAAGTCAGATCACTCTCCTGCAAAAAGAAAAATGACCCGACCCTCCCCCCTTTTCTGTCCCTGCCTCCCCCTTAATCATTTTTGTACAGTCCCTTAAAGACTTTTGCCAAGACAAATTCCTGCATAAGCATGTTACGGATATAGCAGTCTATGTTTGGATCATGATGGTCGCTCACCTGCGCTCGGCTTCAGGTGCAGTCATCACAGTTTGTTGGGTCCGGACCATCCAGGACACTGAACAAATCTGACTGATGGATGATGAACACATGGAAGGGAAACCCGGCTACAAGCAGGAGGGGCATGATGTGCCAGGATGAGGCTACACCCTTCACCACTTTTCCCTCCATCCCTCTTCTTGCAGGGAAGACAATGAGATAATGCAGAATACGTCAAGCTTGAGCCTGTTGAATGAGCAGCAGCAGTTACCACACTGCTCTGGATCTTTGTGAAATGGAAAAGCAGATATGCTTTGACGTAAATCCCTGACCCGTGCCTGACAAAACAAACATGTCATATTAAATTTCAAATTATGTCCACTTGAGCTCCATATGGTAAAATAGTTTGTTATATTACAGTAATGAGCAATGAATGTGGAAGCCAAATGTGCAAAGCAAACTTGATGCGCAGCTAAAATGCAAAACAAGTGCACTTGACCTAATACAGTGGTTTAAAATGTGCATGTGTTACAGTGGTGTTTGCAGGTTGCTCTGGGAAGATTATCTTATTGTAATTTATTTTACACGTACATACACTCAAGTGCATATGTGCATATTAACATATGTGTATTTTGTAGGTACATGTGTAAATATGCATGTGTGTAAATGTAAATCTGCACTAGAAGCCATGAGACTAGTAGGAAGAGAAATTCTGGCGATTCATTTTCTTTTGTTTCCTCTCCTTTTTTTCCATTTGTGAATAATATATACACAGGTTAAAATTTTCTGTGGACTTTTAATTTGGCTTATTTTATTTAAGTAATAACTAAGACGGGGCTGAAAACCAGACGGTGCAGTCCCGTTTCTCACCACTAGGCGGCGATAAGACGGTGCTGTCTATGTTGTTCTGTCAACCCCGACCTGGAAGTTTTGGTGGGTCACGTGACGACAGTTGAACATGCCGGCGGACGGCGTCAGTGTGCAGCAGATAGGACTGGGAATGTTTTGTTTTCTCCTCAGGTTGTCTTCTGATATCAGACTGCTTTAACGTGACATGGCGCTGTAGGTCTGAAGAAGCGCGTCTTGTCCAGTCGGGTCAGGGTCAGCCGGAGGCAGAGCAACGAAAATGTCCGGCTTCAGTGCTGAACTGATAGACTACCTCGAGGGCAGGATAACTTTTGAGGAGTTTGACAAAAGGAGAGACGAGAGAAGGGCAAAGGTAAATTTCGAACTGTGGTAAAAAAAAAAAATGGCGCCTTGAAATCTTGTTTATGTTCTTTATTCAGGGTGTCCGCAGTGTTAAAGGCTCGAGCTAAGTTAGCTTGCTAGCTGGCACAGTATCAGTCGTCACGTTCTCATCCAAACGTTCTTTACAGCGTGTTTTACCGCTGTATATCGTCTAAATACATTTGGTTTTGCTACTCATTTGAATGTTAAGTCTGCCCAGAAAAAAACATTGTTGTTTAAATAACTTAAAGTCGATATTTTATCTTCTCTCTGAAGGAGTCGGAGACGTTAGCTGAGGACGGGGAGGATGATGCTCAGCCTTCTACCTCGACACAAATCCCGGGGAAGATCGGTAAAAATATTGTGTGGCTGACACAAGATTTTTTTTTCTTTTTCCATGTGTTTATTTATCATCATCGTTATTGTAATTTTGAGTGTGTACTAATTAAGGTCGTAGGTTTGCTTCCAAAAGTATGTATGCGTATTTTTCATGCATTACATTTGTCAGAATAAGAAGAGTGAAGCTGTCAGTAATGAAATGAATGATGGCTGGATTCCATTTAGCTGCTTCAGTTTTAGGGTCCGGGGGTCTGTTCCATAAAGTAGCATGAACAAATGGGATGGGAGATAGGAAAAGTTTTCTGTTCCAGCTGAATCTTTTCATTCAACTCTATGTGTGTTCATTTGAGTCCGTTGAAGTGTGTGGGTGGTGAATTAAAAAAAAAAAAAAAAAAGAAAGCTGTGATACTACTATTCACCATGGCAACTGATAAATGACGAGCAGAGGCTCCATTTTAATCCAGCTAAAAATATTAATGTGTGCCAGTGCACATGTGTCTTTGGAAAACACAGCAGGAGCAATGAAAGACTATGAGATGGAGTAGAAATAAAGATTCAGTAAGTTAAAACTGTAGCATTTTATTGAGCGTAGTCCACTCGTTCATACTTCCATTTCCTCAGTGGATACAGCTGTGATCCTACTGCGTGTTACATTTGATTTTTAAATGTATTTATTAACCTGGTGGCAGAGGAATATGATTTTTTATTTATTTATTTATTTATAAACCAATGACTGTAACCTTATAGTCTGACCCAGTAATAGCCTCATGATGAGGAAGGTCAAAAAACTGCTCCAATAACTTTGGTTGATTAAAAGTATTAGACTATGAAAATATTGTTGGTGTTCTCTGACACAACTCTTCTCTCCTGGCAGAAGAAGGAGTCAGCCCAGGGGTCCAGCTGGCCTTTGCCTCCATGCTGGGAGAAACACCAGAACCACCATCTTCTGAAGAAGAGGAGGAGGAGGACAGTTTGAGCTATGTTGATGACGAAGATGATGAGGATTACAAGGTGGAGGAGGAGGAAGGGGGAAAGACGGAGTTGGGGCTGGCAGAGAAGAGGCAGGGGCGAGGACGGGGACGAGGTAGAGGAGCACGGAGGAGGAAGAAGAAAGAGGAAGAGGCGGAGGACCTGTCGGTGGGAGATGTGTTTGCACTAGAGATGGAGCTGAACCGAGAAAACAAGAAGATGATGAAGGTGAGGAGGAGGAGGATCTGTTTGTGCTGTAGGCGTGTTAATTCCAGCTCTTAATGTGTGTTACGTTATGACTTGGTTTGCGTTCAGGAGAGGCGTCATCGCAGCAAGCTGCCCCGAGCTCTGAGAGGCCTGATGGGAGAAGCCAACATCCGCTACGCCAGAGGAGAGAAAGAGGACGCCATTTTGATGTGTATGGAAATCATAAGACAGGGTATGTAGCAACCTCTGTGTGTTTTTAGACTTACCAAGTTTTACATTTAGGGGTCTACCTCTCCCCTTTAGGTTTGAATAATGGTTTTGATGATCTCCTCTCCCTTCTCCTGCAGCTCCTCTGGCCTATGAGCCTTTCTCCACGTTGGCCATGATCTACGAGGATGACGAAGACATGGACAAAGCACTGCAGTTTAGTCTGATTGCTGCCCACCTCAACCCCTCCGACAGCGAGGAGTGGATCAGACTGGCTGAAATGTCTCTGGAGCAGGACAACATCCGACAGGCCATCGTCTGCTACTCCAAAGGTAAAACTCACTCTCTCGTGTCACTTGAACTTGCAACACCACAGCTGGCATGACGAAGCTCTTAACGTTTGTGCTCTTCAGACCTGTCACACTCTCAACTTCTAAGATTGACACTTTGACTGTTAGACTGTTTTCATTGGCAGCCATCAAGTACGACCCCACCAACGTGCGCTACCTGTGGGAGCGCTCCAGCCTCCACATGCGCCTGGGAGAGCACAAGCAGTGCATGGACGGCTACCGCAGGATCCTGTCGCTGCTGCCGCTGGAGGACGGAGAGCACTTCATGCAGCTTTCTAAGGACATGGCCAAGTACGGGAGACACACTGAACACATGGACAACATCCTGCACACGTAGCAGGCTGTTTCTATCTGTGATGTTAAAATTTCCTTACTGAAATAAGACAACACTCACTTCCTGTGACAACTCATGTCTAATAAGGTGTGTGTGTGTGTCCTGTGTAGGAGTTACTATGAGAGCAATGACTTGCCCTCAGCTCTGAATGTGATAGAGGAAGCTCTGGCACGACACCCCACCCTGGTCAGCGATGACTTCATCAACATGGCAGCTGAGCTCTATATCGCCAGCCACCAGTACAACAAGGCCGTGCAGGTAAACCTGTGTTTGTGTGTGTGTGTGTGTGTGTGTGCAGCGAAGCAAGAGCTTTCTCATGTTATTTGCACAGAGCAAAATAAAGGTTTGTATTTATTCATGCATATACTTTTGTGTGTGTGTGTGTGTGTGTGTGTGTGTGTGTTTTCCTAGGTCTTGGTCCAGTTTGCAGGCATTGTTTTGGTCAGAGCTGAGTCCAGTTCAAACATCACGGCACCAAAACAAGAGGAGAAAGTGGTGGAGATGATGATTGAGGAGCAGGAGAAGAAGAGTGAAGAAGATACAAAGACGGTAGAGGAAATGTCAGCGGAGGAGAGTGGTGAGTTTGGTTCGAAATCAGGAAGTCATCAATCAGGAAACATGTCAGCCGGGAAAGAACTGGCAAATATATCTGATAAATGGCTAAAAAAAAAAATGGGTTTAGAAAAGGTAGAAATCATCTGTCAACTGAAGTGAGACTGATGAACAACAACAAAACTAGAGTCACATGATTTTCTCCTTTCCCTTTCGTAGACACTGTAGTTACAGTTGATATTTTTGGAGCATACAGGATTAACACTGATTGAGAATGTGTGTGTGTGTGTTTTTTTCCCAGGTGCAATTAAACAAGTACAGGTACCAGACACTGTCCCAGTGGACCTGAGGGCCAAGCTAATTGTCTGCCTCATACACCTACACGTGTACACGCCCCTGGAGGTAAACAGAACATACAAGGCTTTCACAATAAGTTCGTGAGTTTGACATTGAGATTAAAAAAAGATAATAAAAATCTTCCTCTATCACTTTGTATTGCCCACTCATAGGGCCTGGTACCATCGCTGATGGAGCAGAGTCCAGAGGAGATTGGAGACTTGTACCTGGATGTAGCTGAAGCCTACCTGGACAAGGGCGAGTACCTGTCTGCTCTGCCTCTGCTGTCTGCCCTCGTCATATCCGAAAAGTACAACCTGGCTGTCGTCTGGCTCCGACACGCAGGTAAAAACAACACTAAAGCGATTCAGATATCTTTAACTGAAGATGAAGTTAACATGCAAACCGTAAGTAATAATGGTAATCCTGACATTTTCAAAGGAGGATTAAAAAGATAAAAGTTAACAGCTCACAATTTCAGTTTGACTTTAATGGCTTTAAAAGCCTCAAGTTAGATTAAATATCCCTGAATTTGGCTCTGACTAGTGAGAAAAAAAAAAAAGACACGGTTACATAAATGCTCCTCTCTTTGCTTTCATCACTTCTCCCTCACTCGCAGAATGTCTGAAGGCACTGGGCCACATGGAGGCGGCGACAGAAAGCTACAATAAGGTGGTAGAGATGGCCCCGCAGCACCTGGAGGCCCGGCTCTCCCTGGCCACCCTGCAGCAGCAGCTGGGCCGGCCAGAGCGCGCCCTCAAGGCCCTGGAGTCCATGTACGACAGCGACACCCTGTCACAGGACTCTTCAGCCGCACAGAAGGCAAGGAAGCCTTCTGTTTTTGTAGAGTATTAAAGGAGTCAGACAACTTCTAGGGCCTACATCTGAGACAGAAATCTGAGTTCTACCGTGTGTGTGTGTGTGTGTGTGTGTGTGTGTCAGCTCATACCTGTGTATCGGCTGTGGTTTTAGGAATTAAAGCTGCTTCTGCACCGTTCGACGCTGCTGAAGACTCAGGGACAAATACAGGACTACCTGGATGCTATGATCACCATGATCTCCATGCTGCTTAAAGTAATAACACACATGAATATCATGCAGTTGCCCTTTACTGTTACACATTATGCACATTATAATGATAAAAAAAGAGGCTGTGGAGAAAAGCTAGTAACTGAATTACATGTACTGCGTAATAAAGAATCATATAGGACCTTAAATAAAAATAGAAAAGCTATACAACAACAATAACAAAACACCTAAACCAAATAAGTTTATCTGATAATGTGTGTGCGTGTTGTAGGTGGCCATGCAGCGAGCTAAGGTGTGTGTACGCTCTGTAACTGTGTCGGGTAAGAATCACCTGAGGCTGGTAAAAGCCAAAGACCTGCTGCCAGAGATCGCTGACCATGAAGCTGCCTATCTGGACAATACTGGTATGTATAATATGTATATGTTTACTTGTATGTATGTCTTTGTGAGGACCAGTTTGAGTGTGTGTGCATTTGTTGGCTTGTTGTCTTTGTGCTGTAAGTGTTCATACCTGGTGATCTGGCTGATGTACAGAGCCTGTAGTTGGCAGACGCAGCACAGAGCAGTTGGCGGGACATTGTTCACCGTCAGCACTTCCCAACAGTTGCCATATGTGGAGAAAAGGTTGTTTATTGCTTTGTTAAAGAACCGCATTTGAAGCTTTGTATATTTTAGCCCATATGCTGTTTGTAGTTAATGGGCTAATGGGCTACAAACAGTATAAAAACCCATAGGTTGCCAGTAATGTTACTGCAGTGGCTGCCTGCGGTCATAATATAACTGATTAAAAATAAGGTAAAGGCTAATTTTGTTCCATACTGTGACTCTGTACAGTTCTATACTGATGGTAGAACATGGTCCCTGTGCTCAGGTAAAACCAACGTTTTGTCCAAAGAGGACTGGTGGCAGCTGCTGGTGAGCTGCGTGCTGACGCTGTCTGAGGTGCAGCGCTACGAGGAGGCCGAGCTGCTGGTGGAGTCCGCCATGGAGTTCTACTCTTTTTACGACAACAAGCCCAGGAGGAAGGAGCTGGAGTTCTTCGGCCTGTCTGCCACCATCTTGGACCACAACTACTACAAGGCTTACAACTACATCAGGTAGACTCACATGTTCAGATGGACAATATGTCCAAGTTATTCAGTCAGCCAATCATGTGGCAGCAGTGGTTAAAATAATAATAATACAAGAAAATATGTTTGCTGACTGTTTCTGTTTCTCTGCTAAACAGATTAATGCTGATGGAAAATGTGGATCTGCCTCAGCTTTGGAACATTTTCAACCAGGTGTGCCAAGTGTCTGCGTGCGTGCAGAACTATACCATTTCATAAAGCAACAAGTCTAAAAAAAAAAAAAAAAAAAAAAAATAATGCTTTACCTACATGAGCCTGTTCTGTGACCAGTTTCCTTTATCCTCCTCAGCTGACGATCACCTCTCAGCACCAGCGTCACCATCGCTTCTGTCTGCGTCTGCTGTTGAAACACCCCGACAACCACGCCCTGTGTGTCCTCTGTGGACATAACGCCATGGTGTCAGGAAGCTTCAAACATGCTCTGGGTATAAAACGCTCAGACGACCACTAACCACACTGATTTTTCTCCATGCTTTATCCATTTCACTGTAAATTTTAAATCCCTTCATTTTTTTTTTAGTTTTGCTTTATTTTATAGGCCAAAGAAAACATTTGAAATAAGTGGGTAGCTTTTTTTTTTTTTTTTCATTTCAGGGATAACTCTCAATGCTGCCGTCTTTGGGTTGATCTTCAACGATATCTCCATATAGTTGTCGAAAATATTTGATATTCATCCAACACATTTCCAAATCTCTTGTGTATCTGTAGGCCAGTATGTTCAGGCCTTCCAGACTCACCCAAAGAACCCACTCCACAGCCTGTGTGTGGGTCTCACCTTCTTCCACATGGCGTCTCAGAAGTACGTCGCCAAACGACACACTCTGGTGCTGCAGGTACACTGGGTTTTGTGTTAACCCTCTCATAGCTTTCTCATTACAAACCACTGTCTAGAAATCTTAAACACAGACTCGTGTGTTTTCAGGGGTTCTCCTTCCTGTGGCAGTATGTGGAGCTGCGTGGAGAGTGTCAGGAGAGCATGTACAACCTGGGCAGGGCGCTACACCAGATGGGTCTCACACATCTGGCCATACATTACTACCAGAAGGCCCTCACACTGCCTGCACAGAAACTGGAGGTGAATACACCACAGCCTCAGTTCATCGTGGCGTGGGTTCTAAAAGACGTGGGCCTCGCTTTATTTTGCTGGTTTCTTGTGCACAGAAAAAACTGCCTGACAGGGTCTTTTCCTCTCTTTGTCCATCCCTCTCTCCCTCCATCCTTTCATCACCTGTCACTGCTTCGCAGGGGATCGCCGATGATCAGGTGGATCTGAGGAGGGAGATCGCCTTCAACCTGTCACTCGTCTACCAGGCCAGCGGGAACATGGCGATGGCTCGACAGGTCATCAACACACACTGCGTAGTTTGACAATGCCTACTCATCACTGATGGTGCGACACTGTGAAAATATGGAGGACTATGAATGACTCACTCATCAATAAATAAATGCACTAGTAAAATAAATACTAAAATCATTCTGTTAAAAAAAAAAAGAAGAGAGAACTCTTATTTTTCCATTTCTACAAACGTCTATATTTATTTAGGAATTTGCGTTCATTTCCACATATTTACATTTTTCCCACAATTCTCAATGTATTTATTTCTACATTTTAAGATTCTTTCTGGACTTTTTATGTCTTTGGTTTGTCTGTCTTCACTGTAAATCACTGGGTTCGCAAACCTAGTATAGCCCTGAGAAGCAAGTGAGAAAACAAAAATCTGGTGATCCGTTTTCAGAGTCTGATATAACTTTTATCTCCTGTGTTTATGACATAAGAACATGTGAAATAAAATGTTTTGCCATTTTTATGAGCTACTTTTTTTCCCCTGTGAAAACAGATCATCTATACAATCAACATACACACACACAAAATACCCGAAGCAATTTAAAAACATTCATTTGGTATTTTAATTCAGTATTTAATTATTGTGTATTCACTTCATATTGGTTTGCATTTATTGATTTAGGGATAAGTCATTTTTTGTCCTCCATATAAACTCCACTGTCTCAGTTGTGTGTTTATTTTGGGTGGGTTGAGCACTAAGACTGTGATGTAATGTTTTCCTAACTGTATTTTTAAAGCTTTGGAAGCTCCGCAGCTAAATTAATGTAGACTTCACCTGTTATCTACACAAATACACATAAATCATCATCACTTTACATGACATCTGTGGGGAAACCCAAGGAGCTGATCAGTTTTTCACACAGTATTTTCCTCCAGACCCATGTCAGCAGTATTATCTGTGCACATGTCACTTTGATCATGTTTTGGTTGTGATTTTTGTACAGTGACATAAAGATGGATGGTCAGGTTCTTTTGTTGTTGCAGGGATTAAGGTGGTGGAATTATTTGTGAGATCTACCCTCTGCCTCCATATGAAACCCGTGTAGTTTAAAAAGTTTCCCATGGACCTCCAGGAGCGCCTTTAACGAGCACTTGAAGGCCCTCCAACCTCAGTTTGGTACACCGATGACTGACAAAGCCGTTATTTTGATGCTGAGCTCAGTCAGCGTGGGTAACAGGGCCTGAACAAGGAAAAAGGCTGCCACCCTGCACCTTTAAGAAAAAAACCATCGGGTGTAATCAGAATGCAGCTGGGGTCGCTTCTCCCCAGGAAGACCTCCGACACAGCGGGGGGAAACGTGTGTGGAGCAGCGGAAGCTGGGAGGCTAACGCGAAGCGCTCCAGCCAAATAAATAAGAAATGAACTCGTTTTTCTACCCAGCCTGGCGACATTACGGAGAATACGCGACGCTGCGGGGCGAAGGACATGGCAAACGGGGTTTAAATACGGGACTAAAAACAAGCAAACATTTTCGAAGGGAGCCGTCGCTGTGAGCGGAGGGTGGATTACCTTCGCGGGCTGCGGAGGGCCGGACGACGGCTGGACGCTGATTAGGGATCGGCAGCAGCTGTGCCGTATGGAGGACTGGCGTCCATGATTAAAGCGGCTTGTTTGGGGGTGCAGAGGTTGTAAACAACGCCGAAACCACAAAGCAAAGGTAAGTGAGCTATTTCAGAAAGAAGTATATAGAATATAGAAATGTTTTATATAATTATACAGAGATATTTGGCTTGTTTTTTTGTTTTTTTTTAATTGCCGTGGAGCTGTCAGCGCAGTTTGTTAGCAACAAGCCGTTCATTGACGTTTTCATCCCATGTTTTTTTTTTTTTTTTTTTTTTTTTGAAGCTGCTAGGTGTCTGTATAGCTCTGTGAAAGGCTATGACTGTTTTTGATGTGCTTCACTGACAGCAGCAGTGGTGATACACAAAGGCCTAATACAAACAACAAAGCCAAAACAACACCTTTGTCCTGCGGCATCTTGTATTGTTGTTAACGTTAAAAGGAGGAAGGGGGGGGGGGGGGGGGTCAGCCTGATCTCACACACATAGACAGACACACTGTCAGAAAGTCAGTAAATCACATCAGAGCTGTTTTCAACCAGACACGTCCCAGAATAGCAGGACAGCTCATCTTCTATTTCCTCCCTAACAGCGTCATGGGGGATCTGACCCTGATTGTAATCTGTATAGGATAAATTACAGTATAGGCTGAGATTGAATTTAGGATCTGATTGATTGGCATCTGTGATCTCATCATTGAGTTAGCCTGAGATCTGTGGCTAACAGTGAGGATGTGTGTGTCTTTAGCCGGCACCACTGTTTCACATGCAGCTGTGTGGGGCTTGATATCTATATATACATTTATATACATGAATCCTATATAACTTTAAAGAAAAGTCTAGCCATAATCTTTGCTGTAATTCCTAAAATACAGTGTTTGACAGTGGGTAAAATATCCTCAGCTTGCGGAGCACTGTCAGGTCTGTCACATTGGACTGGGCACTTTGGTCTGCACAAGGTTAGAAGCACAAGAATGCACAAGCACACACACACACACACAAACTGGCACAGAGGAATGTGTTGGGGACAGGAAGCTGTCGCCTCTGATGGGGCTGCCTCATTGTTCTCCAAGCACGCTACAGCTATTTCAGGAGTGTGTGTGTGTGTGTGTGTAAGTGTGTGATGGAGGTCCTATACCAGATTTATACTCCTGAATTGAACTTAACAGACCTTAAATTTGTCCAAACACCCGTCCACAAACCCTTTAAATGAACAGGGGGGGGGGCAGTGAGTGGCTAAATGGGACAGTTTGTATGTTGTTCTCATGTCTGGCTGTGTCTCTCTCTGTCAGGATAGCAGAGTACCACCCCACAATGTCTGCCATCTTCACTGGGTCACTTCTCTCCACTCTAGCTCCACTTTGTGATCTCAGTAGTCTGATAGGATGGCTGTGGTTTTTTTTTCTTTCTTTCTTTCTTTTCATCTAAATCTTGCCTAGTGCAGCTTTTAAGCTTTGACACTTGCATAATTCAGTATCCTCTGCGATGCAGGCTCAGCCCCACCTAGCAGAATTTTGGAGTCAGCGGGATGAAATGTGCCTACTGTCCAGCCCACAAACATTTAGCTTTGATAGGAAACACTTGTGAATGTGCGTGTGCTTTTACCCGTTCATTCCTTTGTCTCAATGTCAAGATGACCGTAGGACCAAATCAAATACAGCCTTACTCCCAGTGCATGCAGCCTGTGTGTGGTGCTCGCTGACAGTGTATTGATGTCAGTGCCTGGGTCTGTTTTCACCAGGTTGTGTGTATATTTAGTCTCAAAGTGTCAGCATTTATAAATAACCTGCAGACTTGAAGCTGCTGCTGCTGCTGCTGCTGGAGGAAAGATTGCTCTTAAAGCATCTCACAGTGCAAGTTAAAGCAACATTATGCAACTATTTTATCTTAAAATAGCAGCTACAGGATCATTTTGATGGTAACACTGACTTGGAACAGGGAGAGTGGTGCCTCAAACAGCTGTTCTTGCACTGTGTAACTTGGGTTTAGCAGCTTTGATTTCCTGTAAGAAGCGTGTTACAGGAAGCTAGCTGGGTATTCTCTGTGTGGACATCATGACAGAGGCAAAGAGACCAGCTCAGTGGTGTAGAGGTCAGTGGAAAAATCTGCTTTCTACCTGCCCTGTCTGTCTCCTAACTGGCCCCCTCTGTGTGCCGACCGTCACTTTTAAGAAGCAAAGGACGCAGCAGAGTGTTTATTAGAGAATACACTGGATGATGCTGTTGAACAGTCAGTGCTGGAGAGGCTTTTGTGTCGGGTCTGAATAAAAAGTATATTTTCTCTGTAGCTGAGAGATGAATAACTCCTAGAAAAGACTGGAATATGGAAGTGAGTGGTGAAATGCAGTTGTAGAAGGGGGCAGACGATGAGGTGGCTGACCAGAGCAATCAAAGCGAGGGATTAAGGACAGCCTTCATGTCAGCTCCACTGATTATAGTGTAATCTCACAGGTCACCCAAAAACACTGGGGAGTGGGACACTGGTGAGGCTGAATTATACGGATAAGGTGTGTATAGAGAAAGGCTGCAACTGTGTCCACAGAGATGTGGTTTAATGTGTGTAGTTTGACCATCTTCGCTATCAAAACTGCTGGTTAATAGCACTAAAGTGGGGTTTGGAGTCAGTTGCGGAGGCAGCTGCTGTGGAATGGTGTCGGCTTACAAGCTAGGTATTTGTCAGACTTTTTAAGGTTGAGTGCATCCAGTTTGATGTCCAACCACAGTCCCCCCCTCCCCCCACCTCTGTGGGTCCTGTTCTGGGACTGGACTCGCTGGCCCAATTAATGCCAGTGTTGTGTTTTCCGTTTATTTTGCTTCCTGCAAGTCTGTTTCATCAGGTGATGTATTATTGGTCTGTTTTGGGCTGAGAAGTTCCTATCATTAATTTCATTGTCTCTTCTAACCAGACACATTCCTTCCTTTCATCATGCAGTGGCTGTAATGTAATTAAATTTAAAGACTTCTGCAATGTTATTGCATTAGGAATATCTATCTCTTGTGTTGTGTCGTGCTAATGTGGAACAGAAATGTATTTGTCCGGTGTAGTAATACATGTCAAACTGATTTTAGGCTAAAAAGTATTTATTGTGTTGATTAATTTAGTGTTAATTCTATATAGAAATTGAAATAATCCAATGTTTCTGCCTTAAAAAAAAAAATTACATGACATAAAATTAATATTCATATCCAGCAGGAACCAGAGTCTAATGTATGCAAGCTGTGCTAACTCGTGTCCAGCTGCTGAGGGGAAAGCTTGTTATTTCTCTCAGTGAATCAGCCATTTTTGGAACCGGCATCATGGGAAATGTAGGAACCAGCATTTTTTTTTTTTTTCAGAAGGCACGTTTCTTTGTTTACGACTTGTACCGTAAATTCCAGACTATTGAGCGCAACTGAATATAAGCCGCACCCACTAAATTTAAAAAGAAAAAAAAATATAGGCCGCACTTGTCTATAAGCCGCAGGTGTCTACGTTGTAACACCGAAAAGATTTTTTAAAATTTTAATTAAATAAATGCTTTTTTTCCAAACAGTGCCTGTAACACAGCAGTAACATGGCAGTAACACGGCTGGTTACAAAAATAAAAAATACCAGAAAAGTCATTGATGCTATCTTCCTCTCACTCCTGCGCAGTAAAACCACAGAGGTCGTCTTCTTCAGTGTCAGAATTGAACGAATTACTTTCGTCACACACTGTCTCAGTCTCTCTTTCATTGTTTCCATTGCTCTCTCTCGTTAGCCTTTAAAAACCTATAAATTAGCCGCAGGGTTCAAAGCGTGTGAAAGAAGTTGCGGCTTATCCGGAAATTACGGTAAATAAGATTACAAAGTAATTTGGTTTTTTTTTTTTTTGTCAGATTAAAAAAAAAAAAAAGGTGACAGGTGTGTAGGAGGACAGCTCAGAGAAGTCAATTTATTATGCTGCATTTTGCTCCAGTGACCTTCTTCTGCCACTCCAGTTGCCAGGCAACAACAGGTATGTGTTGACAAATGGAACAGAAGCAGTCCTGAAGAAGAAGAAGAAGAAAGACAGGAACCAGGTGGCCTGGTGTAATTCACATAATTTAATACAAGTTAGGGTAATTACCTCGGAGGGAAGCCAAACATGCATCGAGTAAATATTCAGTGACAGTGTGGAGCCCGAGAATATCGTAGACAGTCCAGAGAAATGTTGGAGACGGTGTTTCTCTCTGTACCTGTGTGGAAGCACAGCTTTGGCCCCGGATGATGGAAACACCTCATTTACGTTTTTTAATTCACACAGAAATCGGCTGAGGTGAAATGTGTTGGGACAGCTGGGTGGAAACAGAGCTGCGGAGTGAGTCGGCAGCCGGGGGCTCCAGCTGCAGATTGAAGCCTTGTGGTAATGCATTGGATTAGAGAAGATATTCTGTCAACAGCAAATCCCCCCCCCCCCCCCCCCCCCCCCCATTCTCTGTTTTAATCCCGCTGCTGGATCAAGGACACTTACCTCCTGAGAGCTTTAGGTTTGTGTGTGTGTGTGTGTGTGCGTGCATTTATGATTGGTTTTACAGAGACAAGAGATGGCATCGGTGTGTGTGTGTGTGTGTGAGACTGTCAGGGTGGAGTGTCTTAGACTTTTCAGATTGTTGTTTGAGGAGACTTGTTGTTGCGTGTGTGAGAATGTTAGTACAAAGCATCCAGATGTTCATCACAATTTGAAGAGTTTGAAAGTGTGTGTGTGTGGCAGCTGTTTGGGCACAAGTGACTCAAAGCTCCATGCTCAGCGCTAACCTCTACCCTGAGCTGTTCCTAAAACTGTAAATGTAATTGTAAAATCTGTTGGATAAAATCGTGCAGACACAGGTCAGCAGCTTCAGCTAATGTTCACATCCAACATCAGTAACAGGGGCAGAATGGGATCTGTTTGACTTTGTCCGTGGCAGGATTGCTGGTGCCAGACGTCCAGATTTGAGTGTTTGTGAAACTGCTGATCTCCTGAGAGTTTCACACATAACAGTCTCTAGAGTTTAACTCAGAACAGAGCTCTCTCTTCCTCTCGCTCCACATCAGCAGCAGCAGCAGCAGCATTGCACAGCTAATTCAGAGGCCTCTGGGGACGGTGTGCCTGAGCGTGAGAGCGCATCCATTCAGTCTCACAGCGGCAAGAGGGATGGAGCGAGGGAGGAGGAGAGGAAGGAAAGGGGAGCAGCAGCTGATAGATGTGACTGGTGCGGAAGGTGGGGCAAGGTTTGGCGTAATTGCCTCTCGTCATGGCAACCGGAGTGCGTACGTACGCGCAAGAGAGCAGTTGATAGTTTGAACGAAAGTGAGAAAATGAAATGGTTTTATTTCTGTCCATTCAGTAAGTGGCATTGAACCTGTGAACCTCTAAAAGAGCTGCTGGTGGAAACATCTTTCCAAAGCCATTGTGTGACTTTCATAGAGGCCTGTGTTTGTGTTGTAGAGTCTTTGAATTCATTTTGTAGCTTCAGCAGATTGTTCTGTAAATGCGATGCTGTGATATCATCATAAAGTTTATATTCATAAATTTAATGGTCTGCCTGTTGGGGAAACAGCTCCTTCACTCTGCCGCCAAAGGTTATAGATGAGAAGATGCGTAGCTCAGCATAAATGCTGGAGGCAGGAGGCAGGGTGGAACTGCTCGTCCGGCTGTGTCCGAAGCTGAAAAACACCCCCAGCCAGCACCTTAAAAAACTCAAATGTGGACATGACATGTTGTGCTTTCATGGGCAGTGACTTCCTGTAACAGATCCAAAACAAATTTGGCGTGAAATGTGGAAAAACTCCTCCACTAACTAAGTTCCACGGTGTAATTTCCTTTCAGAGGTTCTGTGTGTTGTGTTTTTGTGTGGAGTAAACAAAGATATATGTGAATTGTCTAATACATATTAAATATCACAACAAGATACTGAACATTATTGCTCTTCTTCTCCCCCTTGTCTTCCTCTTCCCCTTCTCACCTCACCTATATTCTCTCTCTCTCTCTCTCTCTCTCTCACTCACTCTTTCTTCCTGTCTCGCTCTCCTGTAGGTCTCCAACCTTCCTCCACCCCTGTCCTCCCTGTGGATTGTAGGACCGCCCTGTCATCCCCCCCCCCCCCTCCACCCTGGACAGACAAGCGATTCCCGCCTCGCCTTTCATCCCTCCTTCTTCGACCCCTCCCTGCCCACATCCCACCTCCATCTCTCTCCCTTCTTCATCATGGATGCCCGCGTGATTTACGAAGCACTGTAGCGCCCACAAGCAAGGCCTCCCTCTGCTGATGACGCTCAGGAGCGTGTCAGAATGGACAGCTGCTGCAGGGTATTTAACAGGGATAAATGACAAACATTTGCAGTGGAAGCGTGATAGAAATGACTGATCAGATAATCAAAACAATCAGAACTGCCTCAGAACAGTTTGAGTGATGAGTAGTGCGGCCTGGGAACACTGGAGTGCCTTCTCCCTAGACCAGCGCCAGCCAGGCCAGAGAAATGTGCTGAGAGGAAGCTGAGGTCCAGGCTGTTGAGTCATCTGGGATTTTTAAAGTGAAGGTGTCTGGGACAGTGCACCGCTCTCACCATCACTCCATTCTGCCATCTGTATCTCCATCCCTCAGTCATTTTTTTTTTTTTTTTTAGTCAGGTGATGGCACTTTTAATCTGAAAGGCCAGACTTCCTTCCCCTCTCCGTCTCTGTTTTCTTTCTCTGGGGCACCCACCCGGCTTCCACCATTCGCCCCTCCCTTGCAACAGCCGTCCTCCCCCCTCGCTCCCCGCCCCCAGTCCTCCTCCCCCTCTCCCTCCACCGTCTCTGCCCCTTCCTCCCCTCACCACTACCACCACCACCACCACCACCACCATCCTCACCTTCAGCCACACTCCCTGCATCACCACCACCAGCTCTCCTCCTCTGCGGTAGCCATGGCGACGGCCGCCACCGCCTCCTCCTCCTCTGCCTCCCCGTCGTCCTCGCCGTCGGCTAACAGCAGCGCCCGGGAGCACCTGCTGTCGGTGCGTCGGCGCACCCCGCACGCCCGGCCGTACACAATCGGGCCCGACAACCTCTGCAGCTTGTCGGTGCAGGGTGCAGTCGGGGGCTCCACCTCTGGATCCTCCTCCTCCCCCATGTCGTCAGGGGTCCAGCCAGAAGCAGCGGGTCTGGGACTCCAGCGGGCCAATAGTGACACAGACCTGGTGACCTCAGACAGCCGCTCATCGCTCACGGCGTCTACATACCAGCTGACCCTAGGCCACGGGCACCTGGTCATTTCGTGGGACATCAAGGAGGAAGTGGATGCCACTGACTGGATCGGACTGTACCACATCGGTGAGCAAACCCACAATCATCTCTCCCCACTGAAGTGCAGCTAGAAAATCTGAGTTGGTCTACACTCAATAAACCATAATAACAAAGTGCAAACATGTTTTAGATGTTACAGTTTCTTAAAAATCAAAAAGTGAAATCTTTCACTTATGAAACTATACTGAAACTAAACGTCCTGTGCTGTGTCTGAGTCTGTGATTGGACGGCCACTGTTAGCGGCTGGTACTTGCATGTTAACATGAACAAATTAATTAACGTAATTCTCTTAGCCGTAAGTTGACCAAACACACACTGAACTTTAATTTTACCGTCTCTGAGGTTTGATGTTCTGGAGTGAAGATGTAACATTTCTACTGTGCCATGGCTCCTCAGACAAAAACCTGCTTTTTCAGACCATACATTTTAATGTAGCATCCATTGGTATTCCTGTATGTCTTATTATACTATGGCTGTTTTTATATTTTTTTATGCGTTACTATACTGTGACCATTTTTATCAGGCTTCGACTGTTTTTATACATTTTGATGCCTTACCATAGTATGACTGTTTTTATGACATTTTGATGCCTTACTATAGTATGACTGTTTTTATGGCATTTTGATGCCTTACTATAATATGACTGTTTTTATGACATTTTGATGCCTTACTATAGTATGACTGTTTTTATGACATTTTGATGCCTTACTATAGTATGACTGTTTTTATGGTATTTTGATGCCTTACTATAGTATGACTGTTTTTATGACATTTTGATGCCTTACTATAGTATGACTGTTTTTATGGCATTTTGATGCCTTACTATAGTATGACTGTTTTTATGACATTTTGATGCCTTACTATAATATGACTGTTTTTATGGCATTTTGATGCCTTACTATAGTATGACTGTTTTTATACATTTTGATGCCTTACTATAGTATGACTGTTTTTATGACATTTTGATGCCTTACTATAATATGGCTGTTTTTATGACATTTTGATGCCTTACTATAGTATGACTGTTTTTATGACATTTTGATGCCTTACTATAATATGACTGTTTTTATGGCATTTTGATGCCTTACTATAGTATGACTGTTTTTATACATTTTGATGCCTTACTATAATATGACTGTTTTTATGGTATTTTGATGCCTTACTATAGTATGACTGTTTTTATGACATTTTGATGCCTTACTATAATATGACTGTTTTTATGATATTTTGATGCCTTACTATAGTATGACTGTTTTTATGGTATTTTGATGCCTTACTATAGTATGACTGTTTTTATGACATTTTGATGCCTTACTATAATATGACTGTTTTTATGACATTTTGATGCCTTACTATAGTATGACTGTTTTTATGACATTTTGATGCCTTACTATAATATGACTGTTTTTATGATATTTTGATGCCTTACTATAGTATGACTGTTTTTATGGTATTTTGATGCCTTACTATAGTATGACTGTTTTTATGACATTTTGATGCCTTACTATAATATGACTGTTTTTATGACATTTTGATGCCTTACTATAATATGACTGTTTTTATGACATTTTGATGCCTTACTATAGTATGACTGTTTTTATACATTTTGATGCCTTACTATAATATGACTGTTTTTATGACATTTTGATGCCTTACTATAGTATGACTGTTTTTATGACATTTTGATGCCTTACTATAGTATGACTGTTTTTATGACATTTTGATGCCTTACTATAATATGACTGTTTTTATGATATTTTGATGCCTTACTATAGTATGACTGTTTTTATACATTTTGATGCCTTACTATAGTATGACTGTTTTTATGACATTTTGATGCCTTACTATAGTATGACTGTTTTTATGACATTTTGATGCCTTACTATAATATGACTGTTTTTATGACATTTTGATGCCTTACTATAGTATGACTGTTTTTATGATATTTTGATGCCTTACTATAGTATGACTGTTTTTATGATATTTTGATGCCTTACTATAGTATGACTGTTTTTATGACATTTTGATGCCTTACTATAGTATGACTGTTTTTATGGCATTTTGATGCCTTACTATAGTATGACTGTTTTTACCAGGTTTTGATGCCTTACTATAATATGACTGTTTTTATGACATTTTGATGCCTAACTCATCATTATCATTCTTCCTGTCTGGTGCCTGTCTCTCACCTCCATGTGTTCTCTTCCTCTATCCATCTCCCTGTCCTTCCACACACCTATGCTCCTTTTTTTTTTTTTTTACTGGTGTAATGAGAATTGCTGTAGGTTAGTAATCTGATATCTGTATTGAAGAGGTTGTGACTTGTAACTCATCTCCTCAAGGTTAGAGCATTACATCAGCCCTTCTGCTGCTACATTAACTGGCTAATGGATTGTGTGTGTGTGTGTGTGTGTGTGTGTCTGCATGCTCGCAAGAAAAGGATGGTGAGAGAAAGGAAGTAAGTTAAAAAAGAAAAGTGATGCTGATGCAGCATGTCATTACATGTCTCATAATCTCTCTCTCTCTCTCTCTCTCTCTCTCTCTCTCTCTCTCACACACACACACACGCACACACGCACACACACACACACACACACACACACACACACTACTGTTTCACTTCTTAAAAAAGCAGAGGATATTTTCTTTGGCTCCTCCATTTCCTGTCCAGTATCTAAAATGAATAAGGCATAAATCATTTAATGCGGTTTATTCCAAGTTAATATCTTAAAGAGGAGAGCAGTGCCACTCAGCCTGTGCCATGTCTTGTGTGTCTCTAGAGGAGCCTTTGAAAGTCTGAGAAATGTTATATGTTTGTTACTCTACCTTTATGATGATATCTACCTTATGATGCAGTAGCATGAGTTTAATGTGAACGCCTTGTCTGTGATACCAGCCTGTGTCTGCTGGGGCCTGGCGATGCCCTGTAGCTCTCAGACACAGGTGTGAAAGAGCAGCTTTCAGCAGCCACTGGAAAAAACATCCCATTTCACAGAAGCTAAGGTCATCTCAAACCACAGGTGACCAGTTTTATGTGTGTGTGTGAAAGAGGAGGAGTGCCTGTGCACAATCCTTTATCTGAGAGAGAGAGAGAAAGCTAGTGAAAGGCGATCTCTCCATCCCTCCGACCTCTCTGCAGCTTCTCAGCAGTATTGATCCAGGCGGTGGCGGTGGCGGGGGGGGGGGGGGGGGGGGGGGGGTTTCTGGGGTTTTTCTCCCCAGAGGTAAGCACTGCTTCCAGCCTGGCTGTTGGCCAATCTCCCCTGGAGCCTGCCTGAGCTCCATAAGCACACACCCTGTCTGGCCTCTGCGTGCACACGGGTTCCTCTATGCGTGTGACACCTCTCACACTGTACTGTGTTTATGGGATCTGGATGATTACAGGGTGATCGGGTCAGACTTGTGTGTGTGTGTGTGTGTGTGTGTGTGTGAGGAATACCCATCCTGCTATCACAGACAAAGGCTCAGGGTTTATGGATGGTGACATGGTGTGACACAGGGCAAAGGCTGTAGTGTTTATGTGCTTGTGTGTGTGTGTGTGTGTGTGGTTGACGGACATCAGAATTGATCCATCAGGACACAAGCCATTTGTCATCCTTTACACAGGACGTACACATAAATGTTTGATGGCTCACCAGGCTCAGACAAGGATGTGGTTTATGACCTGAGGGTAGAGTTTCCCTGAGGTACCAGTAACCTCCATGGAGGTTTGTCAGTGCAGCATGCTCCCTTCGGTCACATATAAAATGATAACATCATGAATATGTGTTAGATGTGATGTTAGATGTGTTATTGAAAACAAAAGACAGAGGAAGAGACAAAGGGACAGCTTATAAATGCAAATGTTTGTTGTGTTTGTTAGATGAGACGTGTGTGGGCCAATGTCTGGGACTCCAAGAACCGTGGAGTGAACGGCACCCAGAGAGGACAGATTGTCTGGCGGCTGGAAGCGGGACCCTACTTCATGGAACGTGAGTGGACTTCACGGTCCCTGCATGTGTGTTAATTACATATGTGTGCTGTTAAAGGAGCGTTCCACTGATTTCACACAGCGGCTCCGCTCACTCCTCATCCCGCTCTCCGCTGTGGATGTGGAGGAGCTTTGTGAAGTCTGAGGAAATAACTCATAGTGATGGTCATGTGTCCATGTGTCCTCTCCACAGCGGAGACGAAGGTCTGCTTTAAATACTATCACGGTGTAAGTGGAGCATTAAGAGCAACAACACCTTGTATCACCGTCAAGAACCCTGGAGTGCCGGTATGTACATCTGTGTGTGTGTGTGTGTCTGTGATAGTACAAACTTTGTTTGAGGAAACTTAGGCCCGTCCTCACACCTTCAGAAGCTGTTTGAGGATTAAGACTAATTGTCCTCTGTCCTGAATTCTATTTATTTCTTAATCAGAATCAGCTTTATTCGCCACGTACGCATACACATTGTCCCTCTAGTGACAAGGTAAAAAAACAAGGTAACAAATCTTTACACAATATGTACAAATATACAATAAAGTGCAGATGAAACATGAAATGGTACCGGTCCAGTAGTGAGTAGTGCAATAAAAGGGTTATAAGATAAATAAAATAAATATGAAAATAAAATAAAATATGCAAGTTAGCTGTTACTATTCAGTAGGCTAACTGCTGTCTTGTCCTGGAGGAGTACAAAGTCCAGGATAGAGGGCAGGGGGACACCAATGATACGCTCAGCAGTCTTCACAGTGCGCTGCAGTCTGGGTCTTGTCCTGCTTAGTGGCAGCTCCGAACCACACAGTGATGGAGGCGCACAGGACAGACTCGATGACTGCTGTGTAGACCTGCAGCAGCAGCTCATGGGGGAGTCCGTATTTCGTCAAGAGCCGCAGGAGTACATCCTGCTGGGCCTTCTTGAGGATGGAGCTGATGTTCTGCTCCCACTTCAGATCCTGTGAGATGATCGTGCTCTCCACAGTGGAGACGGGGCTGTTGAGGACTGTGGGGGGTGAGGGGGGGGGGGGGGGGGGGGCAGCTGCTTGTGCGTAAACAGCCCCACCTTTTTGCTTGAGGATAGAGGACTCAAGGCTCTGAGATGTTTGCGGCTGAGTTGCTTTGACAAGGAAGAATGTACAAAATTTAAAAAAAAATCCAGTTCTGCTGCTTCAGTTTTTGCTTCTCTTACCCTAAAACCCCATCAACCTCCAGACTTATTGGGGTGACCTATTTTTGTCTGAGCTTGAAGCTGAAAACAAATTCAGAGCTGGCAGTGATGGAGGGAGTGAACAGAGCGAGGTGGATGTCACTTTGCTCTCAGCAGCACAAACTGAGGTGAAGAGGACGTTTGCTCCCATTGAGTCAGTAAAATGAGGAGCACTTAGCTTTAATCCCAGCTCTTCAGCCACGATTCCTCTCCCTCTTGGATGTCACTCTTTTTTTTTTTTTTTTTTTTTTTTTTTTTTTTTTTTTTTTTGCTCTGGGTCTGAAATCGGTTAATTAAAAAAAAAAAACCGTATCACTTATGCTGCTCTCCTATTGGTTGTTTTCCCATCAGGTTGGTAGCGAAGGCCCAAGCGGATGACCAATCAGGGACTGAGCACTGCCGGAAACTCCGTCAGCTTCACCCTATCAGGTAAGAGGATGGATTGAGTGAAAGTATCCTGTGGGTACCGGTCCAAGTCAATGCATGTGAATGAGCTCATGAATGTGTGTTTTCCTCTCCAGACATCCGGGCGGTGGGCCTGAAGAAGGGCATGTTCTTCAACCCAGACCCTTACCTGAAGATGTCCATCCAGCCTGGAAGAGGAGTGGCCTCCCCAAGTTCACCCACCACGGCCAGGAGAGACGGTCCTCCATCATAGCTAACACCACCAACCCTGTGTGGCACGGGGAGGTCAGCACAAACACACACACACTGAAGTGCACAAGATGTCCTTTATTTTCTTATTAAACCGTGACCATCAATCATTAAGAAACCACATCATGAGTTTGTTTTGATCCCTGAATCGATTTGATGTCGCGTCACTTTAAGAAATGCTATATATATTGCAACCTCCAGGTAATGTCCTAAAATAAAACTGTAATTTCTCCCTCTTGTCCTCTGGAAGAAGTACACCTTTGTGGCTCTGATGACTGACGTGTTGGAGATCGAAGTGAAAGATAAGTTCGCCAAGAGCCGACCGATTATCAAGCGCTTTCTGGGTCAGCTGATCATCCCTGTGCAGAGACTTCTGGAGCGGCCCACAGCTGAGTAAGTCCCTTCCAAAGGGGCTGACCACTGAAACTGAAGCTGTGTGTGTGCGAGTGAGGAGCACGGACATTTTGACCTTTAGCACTTCACTGCAGTGACTCAGCATAGTTCATTCAATACCGCTCAATATTTCCCAATCAGCTCATTGTTCAGGCATTGATCCGATCTAACATCATGTACTCCAGTCAGTCGTGGTGTATAAGTGTGTTTCCCATAGTTCATGGTGGTGGGAGGTGGGTCAGTCAGTCAGCACTGAATTCATAAATCAGGGTTCTCTCCACACTGTGCTCTGTACAGCGATCACCCAGCCAGCTACAGCCTGTGTCGCCGTCTCCCCACGGACCACGTGAGCGGGCAGCTTCAGTTCAGAGTGGACATCACCTCCAACGGACATGAAGGTGTGTGTGTCTGTTTTTTGTACTTTTTTGGGGGGGGAGTCAAACTTTAATGAGAAAAGCCAAACAAAAACAAAAATAATAGTCATACGATTCCTTTAAAAACAGTTTCTAATATCGTCTCCTTCTTGTCCCCGTTGTCCATCAGAAGCCTCCCCAGATGCAGTGGGAACCATCTTGGGCGGCACGGTGAACGGTGACCCCCGGCAGTCCCTCTGACGATGAAGACCTCCCTCACCCCTCCTCGTCCTCACGGGTCACGCACGGACCTTCCTCCGACAGGCTCTGACGAGGGCTCCCTGTTAGTCAACGGTACTTGTTACTACGTCGATGACAGCGTGTGGCGGGATCCCGGGCGGATGGACGAGGAGGATCTGCTTCCTGTGGCTCTGGGAGGCCACACCCACCGGCAGGTGTCACTCAATGACTATCTGGATACCATTGAGGCTCCCAGGAGCCCCGGGGACCAATCTCTGGCCGGGCCTTCTCCAAAACTGCGCTCCAGCTTTCCGACAGACACGCGGCTCAATGCCATGCTGCACATAGACTCAGATGAGGACGAGGAGACAGCGGACAGCACAGGGACCAATCACAGGAGACGAAGACACTGCAGAGCACAGACCTGGCCTTATCAAGGAGATTAGCTAGATCGGAGTCTCAGCAGAGGAGCGTGGGTTCACAAGGAGAGCCACAGAGACAGACTGAAGCTGGAGCCACTGTAGAGGCAGGTTCATCGTGCGGTGCTCAGCCAGTCACTGAGTCTGAGGGGGATGAAACTGGGGCCGCAGAGGGTGCAGCTGAAGTCCAGAACTCAGCAGAACATCAGCCACAGCTGGGACTGGAGAGGCTGCCGGTGCATCAGCTGAGGTGGCACATGTCAGTGGAGAAACCTCCACAGCCTCCTGCTCATCTCAGGCACCAGGGGCTGAGGGCAGCTGCAGCCGCTGACCCGGCAGAGTCTGTGAGGGACTGTATCTGTCAGGGGCAGAGCAGCAGGACCGGTACAAACCAAGAGGGACCCTGCAGTCCTCCACTTGGTCTACTTTCACCCATTCAGGTGAGCAGCTGGACGTCTAGCAATGATGATTCAAATGTACAGTTTTGCCATTAGACCCTCCACACTCATGTGTCCTCTTCTGTCACCAGGAGGTGGAGACAGGAAAAGAAGTGGCTCCAAAGGCAGAGGAGGAAGGGGCGGAGTCATCGAGCAGCGAGGCAAACGGCCGTTAGCAACAGTCGATCAAGGAGGAGGGGCTTCTGAAGCTGGTGAGACATTCATATAATAATAATAATTCTAATAATCGTGTCCCTTTTTTGAATAGTTATGAAATCTGCTTCACTGTTTTATCAGACACAGAGAGAGACCTGTCAACATACATGTGTTTTAATGACATATACTTATGTCAGTGTTAATGTATGAAAGATGTATAGGTGAGTGAGGTTCCAATACTTATAAGTTCCTTTATGAATGCAATGTTCAACACAAGTCAGGAAAAAAAAAAAGAGCAGCAGTTATTATATTTTACCTCACCTGAGCACACCCCTGTGCATTATCACTGAAACAGTAAAGGATTATTTTTAAGGTGAAATGCAGGGTATTGATCTTGTGTTATAATTAGAGCAACCAAACCAAACTGCTCCAGCTGAGAGCAGCTGAAAAGAATCACTGTGGAGAACAGCACAACATCTCTCCACAGATTTATGTAAGACAGATGTCATCCAGCCAGGAGGACACAGAAAATATTAGAATGACTAATGAAGGGTGGGTGCTGGTTCATAAATATGAACCTTTTTTTAATAGTTAGTCAAACTTCTGTTTTTCAAATTAAGTGGCTTCATTATTCTTTGGCTAAAAACAAAATTGTTTTGTAACTGTTGAACATTTTAGTGATGTTAACCCAGGCTGTGCTCGGCTTTGTTGTTTACTGAACCTGCAAAAAAAATAATAACTTTGTTCCATTACACATAAAAGTACCTTAAGTCGTTTGTGTTAATTACAGGAGCTCAAGCCAGTGGTGGGGACAGGCAGGAGGAGGAGGAGGAGGAGGAGGGAGGGAGGTATGGAGGAGGAGGCAGTCCATGCAGTCGTCCGGGAGCGTGGCCCAGAACCAGGAAGTGTGCAGGGCCAGAGAGAGTCAGAGTGGGACAGTGGGGGTGAGAGAGACAGGTGAGAGGCAGGCTGTAGATTTATTAGAAACTTTTTTTTATTTATTTTTCACTCACATGCTGACAGAGCTCTGTCTGGTGTCCCTGAGCAGCTGCTTGACTTCAGGTCTGTCTCTAATGCTTGGAAATTAGGTTAGTTAGGTGTTAATCATCAACTGTCACGGTAACACACACATATGTTTAATTGTCTGACGGTGGAATGTGCCACATGCAGGTGCCACAGCTCAGGTGAATGGCCACCACTCTGTTCGCTCCCTGCCATCCGTCCGTCACGACATCAGTCGATACCAGAGAGTGGGACGAGCCGCTGCCACCCAGTGAGTATCTGCTTTTGCTGCATTACCAGGTGAACTGCTGAAATACCAGGCCTCACCATTGTGTGTTTTTACTTTTGTCAATTGTGTGTGCGTGAAACAGACTGGGAGGCTCGTATCGACAGCCATGGTCGGATCTTCTACGTGGATCACGTGAACAGAACCACAACGTGGCAGCGTCCCACCGCTCCCCCTGCCCCGCAGACCCTGCAGAGGTCCAACTCCATACAACAGATGGAGCAGCTGAACCGCAGGTCAGAAAATGAACACACACAGACACACACACAGTAAAATATAACAATTTCTTTTTAAAAAGTAGCTGCATTTTCTGCTTTTCCCATTATTTGTTTATCTCAGTTGTCACTTTGGTGATTAACACACACATACACGTGCCTTACCAGGTATCAGAGTATCCGTAGGACGATAACCAATGACAGCAGACCAGAGGAGCAGCCAGCCAATGAGCTGCTGGCAGATGAGACTGACATGCACCCCTCCATACCAGGTAAGTCTGGTCCGTGTAACAAAACGTGTCCTTCAGCCTTGATTTGTGCAGTTATTCTGACATTGTGCGTGTGTGTATTGCAGAGCTGCGTAGGGACAACAGTGTGGCTCAGTCCAGTTCCAGGTCTCGCCTCACCCTGTTGCTTCAGTCTCCTAGTGCCAAGTTCCTCACTAGCCCTGACTTCTTCACTGTGCTTCATTCCAACCCGGTAACGACACTGGTTTCTTCCTTCACCACTCTCTCATAGGTCACACTGCTCAGCCTTTTATTCAAGCTGTCGACCACAGATGTATTCAAATTGTTAAGAGTCAGAAGGTTATTGAATGTAGACAGGTGGACAAAAGTGTCAATTTGCCTCTGTCTCTTGTTTCTCTCTCTCTCTCTCTCTCTCTCAGAGTGCCTACCGTATGTTTGCCACCAATACGTGTCTGAAGCATATGATCAGTAAGGTTCGCCGGGATGCTCACCATTTTGAGCGCTACCAGCACAACAGGGACCTAGTGGCCTTCCTCAACATGTTTGCCAACAAACAGCTGGAGCTGCCCAGAGGCTGGGAGATGAAGCACGACCACACCGGCAAGGTAGGCCAGATCAAAGTCTCATCATGTTCTAAAAATGTGAGCGGTTAAAGGGTGTTGTATTCACTAGAATGTTGTGTTTAGTAGCTAATGAATGTGTAGAGGAAGTAGACTTATGCAGACAGCATTTTTTTTCAGCATTCAACATTTAATTCTGTTATTTGTAACTTTCATATGCCAAAATGCAACTGTCTGTGTTGTTGTGTGCCCACAGCCTTTCTTTGTGGACCATAACTGCCGTGCCACCACCTTCATTGATCCCCGGCTGCCTCTCCAGAGCTCACGGCCCCCAAGTCTCCTGGCTCACCGTCAACACTTGACACGCCAACGCAGTCACAGCGCTGGGGAGGTCAGCCCACGACGCCTGGTAAGGGAATAAAGAAAAAAAAAAAAGATTAGGTGGCATTGAATGCACAAGATACCAAAACTGTCCTTTGAAACCAGAAAAATAAAATCTCCTCCTCCTCCTCCTCTCTCTGTAGGCAGGTGAAGACCCTCGTCACGTCGGCCCACCCATAGTGCCGCGGCCTTCCAGTACCTTCACCTCTAACAACAGGGGGCAGTGCCAAGACATTGTGCCAGTGGGTAAGTATATACATAAACGCACACCTGCTCGGAAATTATAACAAGTGACTAACAAGTTTGCATTTTCTCGTTTCCTAGCTTACAATGACAAGATTGTGGCATTTCTACGACAACCAAACATCTTTGAGATTCTGCAGGAGAGACAGCCTGACATCAGCCGGAACCATTCACTCAGGTACACAAATTAGCAATAATTTCTATGTGTAGCACTGATAGTGTGTGGTCACCTGCATCAGGCTCAGCTGAAAGTTGTTGTAACAACAGGGAGAAGGTGCAGCTGATCCGAACAGATGGAGCATCAGGATTGGCCAGGCTGTCTGGAGATGCGGACCTTGTCATGCTGCTAAGGTGAGACTACCTTCAGACTCAGGCTTCTTTATTTCATTCTTCCCCCACCCCACAGTGCCATTGTTTCTATTTCTGTCTCTGTCTCTCCCTCTC